>NC_057812.1:402048758-402136545 GCF_018294505.1 Triticum aestivum | reverse complement strand
ATGTACATAGTATGAGACTTAATATCGATGTTTCAATTTGGTGTACATTGTAAGATTTGAACCGAGGACCAGGCATACGGGTAATTATTTCGAATTCGTGCCATACTAAGTTTCGAAAAGTTGGCATTGACTCAGTTTGTTGTGCTATTTTGTAGGTCATATGTTTGAATCCATCCAAAAGTTTTCTCACTACCATGGTGTTCATCTTACACATATGAATTTGTATTAAAAAAGTAGTGTGGATACAGTGAAATGCGAAATCCACGTTAGAATTGGAGATCGCTACGTGACACACACTCTAATTCAAATAACTAACTACATGACACACACTCTAATTCAAATAACTAATTATGTGACACACACTCTAATCACGTTAGCGTGGGTACCGTTTTGATTTTTTTTCAAATAACTCCTCATTAATTAATTTATAGTACTCCCTCTGTTCCATTTTATAAGACCTTGAAGACATTTCAGACAATGTGCAAAACAATTCATTTTAAGTTGTCTGAAACGACTTACAAAAGTGAACGGATGGAGTATCTCATTTCGAATGACTAATTATTGCAAGGAAAACACGGGCAGGGTAATACATATAGATTCATTTGCAAATGAAAGAAGATTCTCTGCATTCTCAAATGTAGGCGCACCAGGCAAACCAGGGTCGTGTCGGGGTGGACGCTGCTTCGGTGCCTTAAAGGCAACTGCCTTTGGGTGACTGGCATGTGGGCCAGCCACCTGTTGGGCCCATATGTCATGGACACAAAGGCTGGTGCCTTAAGGCACCGAAGCATAGTCCTGTCGGGGTGGTCGCGTGTGTCGGACGGACGCGTAGCACCCAGCCACCCACCCCCTCCCCCCCGAAAAAAGGACGACGACAATATAAGTTCGCGCTTCCATGTTTCGGATTGAAATATCTGGCGGCCCCAATTCTAGCCCTGCAAAATCTCTCTTCTCCACCGTCCCCTTCCGGGCCCAGATTGCTCAAATCCCTGATAACCCACAAGTATAGGGGATCACAATAGTTTTCGATAAGTAAGAGTGTCGAACCCAACGAGGAGCTAAAGGTAGAACAAATATTCCCTCAAGTTCTATCGACCACCGATACAACTCTACGCATGCTTGACGTTCGCTTTACCTAGAACAAGTGTGAAACTAGAAGTACTTTGTAGGTGTTGTTGCATAGGTTTGCAAGATAATAAAGAGTACATAAATAAAAAGTAGGGGCTGTTTAGATAAACAAACAATAAAGTAATTATAGCAAGTGTGGAAAAGTGGTGGTTGGAGTTGCGAAATTGCCCATAAGTAATTGACTACTTTACTAGACCGATAGCAAGTACTATGTGGGAGAGGCCACTGCTAGCAGGTCATCCCTTACTTGGAATTCTATGCACTTATGATTGGAACTATTAGCAAGCATCCGCAACTACTAATGTTCATTAAGGTAAAACCCAACCATAGCATTAAGATATATTGGCCTCCCTTCAATCCCGTATGCATCAATTTCTATGCTAGGTTGAAGCTTCTGTCACTCTTGCCCTCCAATACATAGTCCTATCAACATACAACTAACCCTATGGTGTGATCCACACGCGCGCTCATATGATGGGCACCAAAGGACAGCAACATAACCACAAAAAAATTAAATCAATCGTAGCAATTCATCAACCACCGATAGGACAACGAAAATCTACTCAGACATCATAGGATGGCAACACATCATTGGATAATAATATGAAGCATAAAGCACCATGTTCAAGTAGAGGGTACATCGGGTTGCGGGATAGTGGACCGCTGTAGATAGAGGGCGGAAGGTGATGGAGATGTTGGTGAAGATGGCGGAGGTGTTGGTGAAGATCGCGGTGATGATGATGATGGCCACGGTGGCGTTCCGGCGCCACCGGAGGAGAGGGGGAGAGGGGCCCCTTCCTCCTCTTCTTCCTTGACCTCCTCCCTAGATGGGAGAAGGGTTTCCCCTCTGGTCCTTGGCCTCCATGGCATGGGAGGGGCGAGAGCCCCTCCGAGATTGGATCTATCTCTCTGTTTCTCTCTGGTTCTGCGTTCTCGCCTGGCTCTGTTTCACCGTTTCGTATATATATGGAGATCCGTAACTCCGATTGGCCTGAAACCTTCGCCGTGATTTTTTTCAGAATATTAGCTTTCTTGCGGCAAAAGAAGAGCGTCAACCGCCTTACGGTGGGCTCACGAGGGTAGGGGGCACGCCCTAGGGGGGGCGCCCCTGCCTCGTGACCACCTCGGGCACTGGTTCGCCTTGATTTTCCTTCCGAATTTTCCATATTTTCCAAAAATAAGCTCCATCCGTTTTTATCCCGTTTGGACTCCGTTTGATATGGATATTCTGCGAAACCAAAAACATGCAACAGACAGGAACTGGCACTAGGCACTGGATCAATATGTTAGTCCCAAAAATAATATAAAAAGTTGCCAAAAAGTATATGAAAGTTGAATAATATTGGCATGGAACAATCAAAAATTATAGATACGCCGGAGACGTATCAGCATCCCCAAGCTTAATTCCTGCTCGTCCTCGAGTAAGTAAATGATAAAAAAGATAATTTTTATGTGGAATGCTACCTAGCATAATCTTGATCATATGTCTAATCATGGCATGAATATTAAGACACGAGTGATTCAACGCAATAATCTATCGTTTGACATAAAGACAATAATACTTCAAGCCTACTAATAAAGCAATCATGTATTTTCAAAATAACATGGCCAAAGAAAGTTATCCCTACAAAATCATATAGTCTGGCTATGCTCCATCTTCACCACACAAAATATTCACATCATGCACAACCCCGATGACAAGCCAAGCAATTGTTTCATACTTTTGACGTTCTCAAACCTTTTCAACTTTCACGCAATACATGAGCGTGAGCCATGGACATAGCACTATAGGTGGAATAGAATATGATGGTGGAGAAGACAGAAAGGAGAAGATAGTCTCACATCAACTAGGCGTATCAACGGGCTATGGAGATGCCCATCAATAGATATCAATGTGAGTGAGTAGGGATTGCCATGCAACGGATGCACCAGAGCTATAAGTGTATGAAAGCTCTAACTGAAAGTAAGTGGGTGTGCATCCAACTTGCTTGCTCATGAAGACCTCGGGCATTTGAGGAAGCCCATCATAGGAATATACAAGCCAAGTTCTATAATGAAAATTCCCACTAGTATATGAAAGTGATAACTCAAGAGACTCTCTATATGAAGAACATGGTGCTACTTTGAAGCACAAGTGTGGAAAAAGGATAGTAGCACCGCCCCTTCTCTCTATTTCTCTCATTTTTTTGTTTTGTTTTTTTATTTTTTTATTTTTTGGTGGGCTTCTTTGGCCTCTTTTATTTTTTGTAAAGTCCGGAGTCTCATCCCGACTTATGGGGGAATCATAGTCTCCGTCATCCTTTCCTCACTGGGGCAATGCTCTAATAATGATGATCATCACACTTTTATTTACTTACAACTCAATGTCTATAACAAAGTATGACTATATATGGATGCCTCTGGCGGTGTACCGGGATGTGCAATGATCTAGCGTAGCAATGACATCAAAAAAATGGACACGCCATGAAAACATCATGCTAGCTATCTTACGATCATGCAAAGCAATATGACAATGAATGCTCAAGTCATGTATATGATGATGATGGAAGTTGCGTGGCAATATATCTCGGAATGGCTATGGAAATGCCATAATAGGTAGGTATGGTGGCTGTTTTGAGGAAGGTATATGGTGGGTTTATGGTACCGGCAAAAGTTGCGCGGTACTAGAGAGGCTAGCAATGGTGGAAGGATGAGAGTGCGTATAATCCATGGACTCAACATTAGTCATAAAGAACTCACATACTTATTGCAAAAGTCTATTAGCTATCGAAACAAAGTACTACACGCATGCTCCTAGGGGGATAGATTGGTAGGAAAAGACCATCGCTCGTCCCCGACCGCCACTCTTAAGGAAGACAATCAATAAATACCTCATGCTCCGACTTCATTACATAACGGTTCGCCATACGTGCATGCTACGGGAATCACAAACCTCAACACAAGTATTTCTACAATTCATAACCACCCACTAGCATGACTCTAATATCACCATCTTTATATCGCAAAACTATTGCAAGGAATCAAACATATCATATTCAGTGATCTACAAGTTTTATGTAGGATTTTATGACTAACCATGTGAATAACCAGTTCCTGTCATCTCTCTAAATAGATATAAGTGAAGCAAGAGAGTTTAATTCTTTCTAAAAAAGAAATGCCCACGCTCTAACAAGTATAAGTGAAGCAAAAGAGCATTCTACAAATGGCGGTTGTCTAAGTGAAGAGAAACAGGCAATCCAAACTTCAAATGATATAAGCGAGGCACATGAAGCATTCTGTAAAGCCATACTCAAAGAATATAAGTGAAGTGCAAAGAGCATTCTATAAATCAACCAAGGACTATCTCATACCAGCATGGTGCATAAAAGAAAAATGAAAACTAAATGCAAAAGACGCTCCAAGGTTGCACATATCGCATGAACGAAACGAATCCTAAAACATACCGATACTTGTTGAAGAAAGAGGGAATGCCTCCCCAGCATCCCCAAGCTTAGACGCTTGAGTCTCCTTGAATATTTACTTGGGGTTCCTCGGGCATCCCCAAGCTTTAGCTCTTGCCTCTCTTCCTTCTTCTCACATCGAGACCTTCTCGATCATCGAACACTTCATCCACACAAAACTTCAATAGAAAACTCGGTAAGATCCGTTAGTATAATAAAGAAAATCACTACTCTAATTACTGTTGCAAACCAATTCATATTTTTTTTGCATTATGTCTACTGTAATATAACTTTTTCATGGCTTAATCTACTGATATAAATTGATAGTTTCATCAAAACAAGCAAACTATGCATCAAAAACAGAATCTGTCTAAAACAGAACAGTCTGTAATAATCTGAACATTCACCATACTTCTGATACTTGAAAAATTCTACCAAAATTAGGAAAAATAAAAAATTTGCATAAGAAGACAGTGCAAAAAGAATCAGAACCATTTGACGTTCCACCTAAAAATGTAAAATCGCGCACTACATCCAAAGTTTCTGTCCTGCACCGTACAAACCATCAAGCAAATGTAAACATCCTAAAGGCAAACCTTGCCACATTATTTTTATAATACAATGGAATTGTAAAAGGGGATAATTATTTTTGTTGAAAATTTTCTGTAATTTAGATTCACAAAGGTGCCGTGAGCATGAACAAAGTTCAAGGAGCTCTCCCACTTCAACAGTGCTTGTCTTTCTCACTTTCAATTTCGTTTTTGAAAAGTTTTGGGTTCCCCTCTTTATTTTTGTTGTTTTTAAACTATATGAAAGCACTCAACAGAAACAAATGACTCTCTAAAACTTCCGGGTTGTCTCCCTGGCAGCACTTTCTTTAAATCCATTAAGCTAGGCATATAGTGCTCAAGTAGTGAATCCACCCGGATCCCAAGGTATATCAAAGCCAATTTTAATTAACATTGATTTGTAATTTAGTACTGAGCACAAAGCAACATATATCAAGCAATGACGAAGTCTAACTCTCTTCCTATGCATCGGCATGTCATAAAAGAACAATTCATGCACACCTAGTAAAGGCCAATGCATAGTATAAACAGTTTCTTGCAATTTTATCATGTTGGAAACATGGAGAGGTGGAGATATAGTTCCTCTCTCATAATAATTGCAATTAGGAGCAGCAAGCACATGCATATTATATTTATCGAAATCATCATGTGCAACGGTAAAAGGCAACCCATCAATATAATCCTTAATAAGTGCAAACTTCTCCGATATAGTATAATCGGGAGAATTCAAAAAGATAATAGGACTATCATGCGTGGGTGCAATAGCAACAATTTCATGTTTAACATAAGGAACTATAGCAAGTTCATCTCCATAAGCATAATTCATATTGGCATCTTGGCCATAAGCATAGCAAGCATCATCAAAAAGGGATATTTCAAAAGAATCATAGGGATCATAACAGTCATCATAGCATTCATCCTTCGGTAAGCATGAAGGGAAATTAAACAATGTATGAGTTGAAGAGTTACTCCCATTAGAAGGTGGGCACGGGTGATCAATCCGCTCTTCCTCCTTTTATTCTTCGCTCTCCTCCTCATCTTTTAAATCCAATGAGCTCACAGTGTCATCAACTTCTTCTTCCATAGATTCCTGCAAAATATTAGTCTCTTCTTGGACAGCAGAGACTTTCTTAATAAGTGCATTAATTTCATAATTGTATTCATAATTATCATATAAATATTTGAGGATAGCTAAATTTTCAGATCTATAACAAGCATCATTAATATGATCAAACTCTTTAAACATAGATTCAATTTCATAAGCACCCATAAAAGCAACAAATTCTTCTATTTGTTCCACATCATAGTAATCATATATACCTCTAGCATAAGAAGCCAAGGTTTCATTATCATTAAATTTGCATGAAAAGGGGAGGTGTGGAGAATTCATCCTAGAGCAACAAGTAAAATCATATTCCGAGCATAGTTGTCTAGCATACCACTTCAATATATAAATTTGATCCCGTAATAGTTTCCCTTTTTGTGTCAAGCGGTAATCCCTAAAGTATTCACGTTGATCCAACATTACTCCCATTACATAATTGAATGGGTTTTCTCAGGATTATTAAAGTAGTACATGATATCTTTCACAGGACCAGCATCGAGGGTTTTAGGAGGTTCCCCATCTCCATGAGCAGAAAGTACACCTAATTTTTTTGGTATTTCGTGTTCCATATCCATAACTAAAGATAGAGAACAACTAAGAACAACAAATAAAAATTACTTTGTGATAAAGCAAACAAGCACACACGAGAATATTCACCCCACGCTATTGCTCCTCGGCAACGACGCCAGAAAAAGGTCTCGATAACCCACGAGTATAGGGGATTGCAACAGTTTTCGATAAGTAAGAGTGTCGAACCCAACGAGGAGCTAAAGGTAGAACAAATATTCCCTTAAGTTCTGTCGACCACCGATACAACTCTACGCACGCTTGACGTTCGCTTTACCTAGAACAAGTATGAAACTAGAAGTACTTTGTAGGTGTTGTTGGATAGGTTTGCAATATAATAAAGAGTACATAAATAAAAAGTAGGGGCTGTTTAGATAAAGAAACAATAAAATAAATATAGCGAGTGTGGAAAAGTGGTGGTAGGAGTTGCGAAATTGCCCCTAAGTAATTGACTAATTTACTAGACCGATAGCAAGTACTATGTGGGAGTGGCCACTGCTAGCATGTCATCCCTTACTTGGAATTCTATGCACTTATGATTGGAACTATTAGCAAGAATCCGGAACTACTAATGTTCATTAAGGTAAAACCCAACCATAGCATTAAGATATATTGGTCCCCCTTCAATCCCGTATGCATCAATTTCTATGCTAGGTTGAAGCTTCTGTCACTCTTTCCCTCCAATACATAGTCCTATCAACATACAACTAACCCTATGGTGTGATCCACGCGCGCGCTCATATGATGGGCACCAAAGGACAACAACATAACCACAAGAAAATTAAATCAGTCATAGCAATTCATCAACCACCGATAGGACAACGAAAATCTACTCAGACATCATAGGATGGCAACACATCATTGGATAATAATATGAAGCATAAAGCACCATGTTCAAGTAGAGGGTACTGCGGGTTGCGGGAGAGTGGACCGCTATAGATAGAGGGGGGAAGGTGATGGAGATGTTGGTGAAGATGGCGGAGGTGTTGGTGAAGATCGCGGTGATGATGATGATGGCCACGGCGGCGTTCCGGCGCCACCGGAGGAGAGGGGAAGAGGGGCCCCCTTCTTCCTCTTCTTCCTTGACCTCCTCCCTAGATGGGAGAAGGGATTCCCCTCTGGTCCTTGGCCTCCATGGCATGGGAGGGGCGAGAGCCCCTCCGAGATTGGATATATCTGTCTGTTTCTCTCTGGTTCTGCGTTCTCGCCTGGCTCTGTTTCACCGTTTCATATATATATGGAGATCCGTAACTACGATTGGCCTGAAACCTTCACCGTGATTTTTTTACGAATATTAGCTTTCTTGCGGCAAAAGAAGAGCGTCAACTGCCTTACAGTGGGCTCACGAGGGTAGGGGGCGTGCCCTAGGGGGGAGCCCCCTGTCTCGTGACCACCTCGGGCACTGGTTCGCCTTGATTTTCCTTCCGAATTTTCAGTATTTTCCAAAAATAAGCTTCGTTCGTTTTTATACCGTTTGGACTCCGTTTGATATGGATATTCTGCGAAACCAAAAACATGCAACAGATAGGAACTGGCACTGGGCACTGAATCAACATGTTAGTCCCAAAAATAATATAAAAAATTGCCAAAAAGTATATGAAAGTTGAATAATATTGGCATGGAACAATCAAAAATTATAGATACGACGGAGATGTATCAATCCCTAATTCGCCGCCAACCCTCGAATCGCCCCTCATCTCGTCTCTTTCCCCATCATTCCTCACCTCTGTGCCGGACGACGACGACGAAGACGACGGTCGCGCTTCACCACCGCACCGGAGCTACCTCATCTACGCCCTCGTCCACCGCACCGGGTGGTCCACTGACAATGCCGGCCGCCGCAACCGACGTGCCTCACAGACACCGAGTTCCACCGCATCAGGTGCGCTTCACCAACGCTATCTCCCAGCTCACCGGGCTACTTCACCGAGCACATCGTCGCACCTCCACCCCCCGAGGCCGTTGGGGCTTCACCAAAGGTCTCATCCACCGCATAGTAGCGCTCCGCTGCCACTCCAGATCTGCATCCGTGCGCGGCCAGCCAGCGCATCACCCTCAATGACTCTGAAGTGACCCGCACTGTAGCTAGGCGAGCATGCCCAAACGCCGGCCCAAACTAGGTATCCACACATCACTCCCTTGTGCACTGTTCCGATGATGTTTGGATATCCTTTCACTGCTCTCTTAGCTTACACGCCTATGCAACTCTGACCTTAGCTCTTATTTCTTCTAGAGATATCATTTGAAACAAGCAAGTCCATATTTTAGCGAAGCATGACGGCGCTACGGGATCTGGTACACATCCTGCACACCCGTATAACCTTGTAACTATCTGTCCTCTGGTACAACATCAAGGTTGATTCCTCTTATTTGATCAACCATTCGCCGTGTCAAAAATGTAGAGGGGGATGCAAGGAGCACAAGGCCTGCACATCCAAGCAAGTGGTAACATGGACTTGTACATGGAACATCCCAAGCGCAAGCAGAGATGTAGTGAGCATGTACAACGAGCTAGCATAAGTCCCTGCATTTCATTTAATTCATACTGGCATTCGTGTATGATTTGTGTGCAGTGGCTGATCCACGAATTCAAGTTACCAGGGGCAAACATTTAACTTAAAAAATATGAAGGCACTTGCACTTCGGAAATCAACATAACTTGAGAAATGTGAAGCTACATGCACTTTGAAAACCAGCTAATGATCCAAAGTAGTTCAGATTATAAACACTAAATGATGCAAGCACCAAAAAACACAAAATGCAACATGGTGTACAAGGACTACAAACATGGTCTGTACCTGCTTGAATAATTCGTTCTCTGGCTGAAAATATCGAAGTGTAATTGCACGTATAACCAGTGCGCAAACTGCATATCAATATATCTATCCTACACAAGTATGCCAATAGTTTCAAACAACATATTAGAAAAGTATTTATGCTATGTTGTCATGATACGGGGACTTTCTGGTAGATGGCCTCGCCTCAAGCTATGAAAATGCACTATAATTTGCTTGTCATCAATGCCTGCAAATCTCTGTCTCTCGCAACATAGTAGATCATCATTAGACACTAAATCCTTGAATGAGCTTGCAAAATGCTTGCATTAGATCCCTCATTAGACACTATATGTTCATCACCAGGAGCATGTAAAATGTTTGCATCAAATCCATCATTAGCAGTCTGTTCATTAGACACCTCAGGCTCAAGAACAACATGAGCTTGTATGTTTGCAAAACTTGATTAGATACATCAGATTCAGTCAGTTCAGTATTGATTGGGGGAGTTATAAAATAAGTAGAAATTGGTTTCATTTTCTCATAGATTCCCTACATACAAGCAGTTTTACAACACCGTCAGGTTTAACTATTGGCCAGAAATTGAAGAGTTGAATTAGATATAATCAGGGATGTGATGTACCTGCTCGTTGCGCATGCTAATCTTGCAAGTTGTGACTGTGCGTTTGCGCAAGCTCGATGCCATGCCCGTGATGCCACAGCTGCCTCCCACGCAGGCTACACCCAGGGTTGGATCTTCATCTTCTTGTCCCTCCGTTCGCTTGAAGCCCGGCGACCGCCCTCCAACGAGGGCGCGAGGAAGTGCTGTGTCAGTCTGTCCAGCGGTGGCTAGGTTAAGAGCGAACCGGACTAGAGGCTGCAGCGAATGAATTGGGGTTTTTCCTGCTGTCAATCGATATGGGAGGCGCTCGTTTGGGCCGTGAGCCTGCTATAGGGCCTGCCTTGCACTTATGTTATTGGCCCATCCAAATTGAAACATTTTTCTTCATTTTTTACATTGCCTGCTCGTGCGTTGGGATGAACAAAACTAGTGTGGGCCAACTTGGACGACTCAAACTAGGTGCACACTTTCCAGCCACCTGAGGCGGCCGCCCATACCAGCCGCTATGGTGGCGTCGCCCCTTTTTGCATGTATGATTGGATAGTGAAAAATATTCCAGTGGCGCTTTTGATTTACCCACAGAATGGTTGAATTACTTGTTTCTATGAACTGAGTTCGCCAATAATGTGAAGGATGGCAGTCTTTTCATCCTATTGTAGATTGCTTAGATTTCGATATGCCAAAAGTAATCGCATGAAATATACAGTAAAATCCAGTGTGATGTGTTTGGCTACAACTAGTCTGACTACACGTCCTCATATAACATATCAAGGACGCACCATCTTACCAGATTAACCATTCAACTTACCCATGCAGTGTGGGAAGAAAGAAGTATTGGGACTGCGTATCCAAGCAATTGATGTCATGGACTCCTTCGTACAACCTTGTAAGAGAAAAAGAAGTTGCAGTGTGCCTGTATAAAGAACTAGCGTAAGTTCAGTTACCTGCTTCTCGGAATTTTAGTTAGCCACTTATTGCAAAATTGTTCAATTATGTTGCTTGGCTTAATTTAGTTTACTACTGATTACATAATGGCACAGCCTGTTAATCATATTGTAGACTGCACCTATCTATGTGTTTGATACTTACTGTTAAGAATTACCTGTTTGCCTTAACTTAAATATCTACTTGTTTGTTTAACTGCTTTGCTACTGCAACAACGGGTTACAATGATGTTAGTAACTACTTTTCAGCATCCAATTGAAACTGTTTAATTCCTTGTTTGTTTAACTGGTTTGCTGTTATAACTCCCAGTTGAGATGTTTTGCTAACTTCAACTTTTCTGAATCCAATCGAAACTTTAATGGCAAAACAGGTTAGCCCAAGATCAAAGAGCAAAGTCCCCATGGACGTTGCATCATCCCACAGCAGCGGCACCGGCCCAATCATGCATTATGAATTGCCAACTTCTGATGCTCTAGAGGCTAAACTAGTGGTAGAAAGAGATTTTGCTTCTGCACTTAGAGATGAAGTTGACATGTTGAGGAAGCAAACAGCACAATCACAAGCAGTACTCAAGACAACCATTAAATATTTGGTGGATTTCAAAACAAAGCAAGCTGAGACTGACCAGATTGTTAAGGTCCTGAAGGAAAAAAGGAAATTAAATTCCTACTTGGTAAATCATAGGTGAAATGTTCTTTCCATAGTTGAATAACCTTTGTGTTGTCTGTTCATGTAATCAATCAAACCATTTGTTTAGAGATCATGGAATAATTGTTTTTTGTTTGTAATTTTATTTGAGCACAAGTCTGTATTAATTGATAAGACTCGGAGACATTTCATTTGGATTGCTGTGCCAGACCTACAAATATGCCAATTGGGCTGAATGTGCATTCAACAATAGTAGTACAGATGGACCATAAGTGGCACGCATCGAAAGGGCCAAGATGCTGGCTAAGAAAAGGATACTGTTGTAGCCAAAAAAAGTACAGCGGCCTGTCTTATGTATGTTAGTTGATATTATTGATCCATATACTCTATAAGTGTTTATATGTCTGTTAGTTCCGTACATTCTTGGTTGATTGACTCGGTATTTGAATCTTGATATATTGCTTGTGTACCTATCTAAATGGGAGTACACATTATGCTGCGTGTGACATTTGAGTTGGACATGAAGTGTTCCAAATATTCGAATTCACCTCAAACTGGATTCTAGTTTCTGAATTTGAGTATCGGCATTTGTAAACCATATTCATATATGATAGTGGAATACATCTTTGTCATCCTTTTGAAGATATATAAAAACACATAGAATGATTTATAAAGATTCATATAGGCGGCAAAACTCATTTGATTCAAGCTCGTCTGAAAGACCTCTGTTTCCCCCTCAATTCCCCATTCATACACGGTGGGCGGAAAAACACCCTTTCCTCGTCCAAAATAGATGTAGGCTAATATTTTAAATAGGGGCAGATGTGTAACTTCCATCAGATGTGAAACAACCGCCCTACCTGTCAGCCTCGTTCATACACCATGGGAGCCAACTGTGGGCGGCAAAACACCCTCTCCTCGCCCGAAATAGTTACCGGAAAATATTTGGGAGATGCGAGATTACCGTCCTATCCCCAATCGACGAGACGTCCAAATTTGAAATGGGGGATAAGTTTGTAACTTCCCCATATTTCAGACAGGCGCGTCCCAAAAACATGGTTCCCCGTACCTCTCCCTCCATTTTCCCATTCATACACCGTCCGCACTAGAACACCCCATTCCCACACCAGCCTCCGTCCACCACCCCATCCATCACCGCCGTCCTCCACCACATCCATCGCCACCGTCCTCCACCATGCCGGAGCGCCTACCAAGACCGTGTCGTCCACTGCTAGAGATGGATGTTTCTCATCCACGTTGACGGACCAATAGCCTTGCATCGCGTCCTCTCGCTTCATCGGCGCCGTCGTCCTCTTTGCCAGGCCCGCTCACACGACCTTCTCTTCCACCGCAACTGGACTTATCCCCCAATGCACCTGTCTACCGTCGCAGATCTGCTTCAACGCCACCGACAGCCATCGCACCCCCGATGCCTACACGGTGCCGCAAGAGAGGTGGTACTTCATATCTCCTCAACTTTTTGATCTCAACCAGAAAATAGATCTTAACTTGGTTACTCTACTTTCTTTTCAGCTCTTAGAATTTAGTTCTTAGTTCGAAGCAAACAATGGATGCTAAATATCATTTCTCCGGTTTGCAGCTTCAAATCTGCCATGGCACAGCCATAATACGGTTTAATTGATCATGCTTAGGGTTTAATTGATCATGTTGGTTCCGTGGTGGTTTCTTTAATAGAAATCAGAGGGGAAACCCTCTTTTGCTAAAAAATATATGCTTTGAGTTTCCCGCTTTTATGATCACTATATGATCAGAATACATGCTTCGTGTCATAATAACACTGCTCCACCCAACAAGCTAAACAAGCTTAGTTGTTCAAATACGAATATGATATTATTAAAACAGAGTTGTTTAATTGGTCAGCTAAATGTTCCTAAATTAGTTTTGAAAATGCATGTTCGCCGCTCGGGTGTGTATCTCTGTGTGTGGTCTGGTCAGCACGGTTGGGGAGGTGAACTTTGCATATGCAGGGGTTTATAGGGAGACACTCTCTGAGTTGAAACCGCAATGCATTCCATAGATAATCTGACTACTTTTTATGTTTTCATGAATCTCAGATTTTGAACAGCATCATAATGATTATGAGCTTGCGCGCATGAAAAGAATAAAGCAGAACAATGCCATGGCTGTCAAACTTGGCATTAAGGGACTGAAATCAAGTCTGGATGCAATGCAATGCAAACACTCTCCACCTACAGATTCATGCTCAGAATATGATCCCAACAGTGATTCTGAGCTAGAGGGAGACCTAAGTCAATGTAGCTCCCTAGTGGAGGATTCAGAGGAAGATGCCCTATCTTATTCACCCATCAAGGTACTTGCTCTAACTTTCCAAGGTTACATTGCTCACACATATCTTGCTACTGATGCTTTGCATTGCTTCTACTTTGTTGAACTGCCATTAGCTTAGGTTACACATCGTGTATGTGAATACGCCCTGCATATCCATTTTCAGTACATATTCCATATGTCATCATACCATATTTATCCATTCAAATGTTGTTCTTGTGTATCAGACGTTCAAAAGGAAGAGGGCGATTGCTAATCGTGGAGGAGCACAAGCAAAGTATTTTGAGAAGGTAGTGGCACCTGATAAATCAAATAGCCCATTAGGTGTAGTTGCAATATCACCTAACCCACAAAATACCCCAACTCTAGCAGACTCTAGCCCTACTACACTGATCATTTCTGATGCCCCAACTCAGCAGACCCCAACTGCAGCAAACAATATGATTATGCCAGTTGACATAGCACCAGCTGTACGACGCAAAACCCCCATTCCAGCAAAGAGTACACCAAATCCAGTTGCCAAATCCCTTTTCGAACCAGAGAGAGCTCCAATTGCAGCAAATAGGACCCCTGTTCCATTTCTTCCCAGTTTAGAAGATGAAGCTTATGTTGTTGTCAGGAACTTTGTGCACATCTTTCCTTCATGGAAAGATTATACCACAGACACAGAACAATTTCCAGTCTTCCTCCGCAACTTACGCGTAAGTAATGTACTAATGTTATTCATGGTCATTACTGCATATGTTTCTGCTGATAGAAGACACAAGATTTCATTCTTTTAAATAGGCGAGGCGCAAACTGGATTGTGATGATGAGCAAGGGTTGGTTGTGCTTTTCAAGCACTCGTTGATGAAATATCATTCCTACCTGAGGCAAGCGCACTTCGATGGCAAGCCTCTGAACGAAATTTCTGTAAAGTCTCCGGTGCTACATTTATCCGACGGTGACTGGAATAATCTTGTTACACATTGGTCTCGGCTGCAGCGTAAGGTACTATCTATGATATCACATCACAATTTGAACTACATTTCTGCATTTGCCTTAATGTCTCACTTGTACGAAAACTGTTAGCAGAAGAACATTCGTTCTCAAGGGACCACAGAATCTCGCAACTATACTGCACACTGCATTGCTCTTGTGAGTACCTCTTGCCCTGTATGACCATACTTACTTTCATAGCTGTTTGATTATGTAGCATCACTTCACATGTTAGCCTCGTAATCGTCCATTTGGTGGACATTATAAGATCCGTATGGACTCTTACATAAATATAGAATCAACCCAATGCTTTTGAAGAGGTTTAGCTCTACAGTCCTCTTGTAAGGACTGAACGTGGTCTATCACTGTACTTACATTAACAGCTACTCCCTCCGTCCCATAATATAAGAACGTTTTGTACAGTACACCAGTGTTCAAAACACTCTTGTATTATGGGAAGAGGGATTGGTTCATTTTGTAGCATTCTGCATCTTATCTCCCTCGCCTACCATTTACTAAAAAAGATCAGATCTATATTTAATCTTACCAACAAGTAGAATACACAGACAATGCCAGTGCAGAAGTGTAGCCCATTGCTCTTGTCAGTACATTTTGTCCTGTAACGCTTGTACTTCCAGGGATTGGTAGTTGATTATGTAGCATCAATCTGCATCTTATCTTCATTATCCTCTATCCCTTCCAGTATTATCATATCTATAATTACTCTCTACAAAATGTAGAGTACAGGCAATGCTTATGAAGAAGATTCTGTGCAGAAATTCTTGAGTTATCCTTCCCTTGCCATGGAGAAGGGCATTATAAAGCCGGTGTTAACTGTTAATGTAAGTCAGTCCTTCTAAAGCCTTTATCCTCAACTGCTGTTTAATTTGCTCATACTCCCTATCGTTTACTGCTGTTTAGTTTGCTGTTTCTACCAAAATGCATGTTTGTAAGAACCGTAAGTTCTAAGTTTTACTTGTAAAACCAAATTCCTTATTCATACCATGCACATTACTTAATACTCCCTATATGTATGCTTGTTTTTGTGGATCTATAATCCAGTGTGTGGTGAAGCAGCCCACGTTTGCACCTTGTCATCTCCTGTTTTATCTTACTGATGTGGCTGATGATATGAACAACATGCCATGCACATTATCCAAAATAGATACAATGATTTTCTTTGCCCTTCATCTATGCTTGTTATGTTGACATGGTAATCCAGTAGTGTGGTGAAGCTCCCCGCATTATGAACAATGCCAAATTATGCTATTGATATTTTGAACATACTCTTTATTTTCTAATTTGAAATTGGATAGAATTGACAGAACAGTTACCATCTTTGTTTATACACGTGCAAAACCTGTCATCTCTCTGCTTTGTTTCAGGGTGATATGCCTGAAGGCATGCACAAGTCTGCTGAAGGTTGTGAGACAAACCCAACATATATTGCAGAAAAGAAGGCAAAACATCTTAAAGATAGCGAGACAAGCCCAAAGTCTTGTCTTAATGCAGTGTTCAAGTTACTTGAGACTAACAGTCAGACAAGCTCATAGAATTCGTTGTCTGAATCAGTTCGACTTCTTCAGTCCCAAGTTCTAGCAGAAAGGCATTCTGCAACTCAACTGCGACTTGAAGTCCTATCTCTAAGAAAGATTGCGCAGAACACCAATGAGAACCTCATCGCTAAACAGCTACACCTGGAAGCTATGACCGACATGCTAGGCCGGTCTCACAGCCTTGCTCAGCAGTTCCCCCGCAAGGCTAACTTTGTTGAACTATCTTGGAAGTGGTCTCAGTTCAGTATTATTTTGTTACGCTGCAATGGTGCCCAGTTTTTGTAATCTGCTTCTTCGTTGCGCTTTATGATCACTGGTGGCGAACTTTGATGCCCAGTGGATGTAATATACCTTAAATCCTTTATTGTGTAGTGTAGGTTTATTCTTAGTTACTATGCCATAATTTCTTTATTGTATAGAGTAGGTTTGTTCTTAATTCCTACTAGTTATGCAGCAGCCCGAAATGAACCCCGACACATGATTGTGCGAATCAAATCACGGGCTTTTAATAGGCCAAAATTGTCTGGGTCCTTGTTTGGCCCAATCGGATATCGGCTACGAGCAGGCCGGATACAAACCGGGCCGTAGTTAGGCCCAACTATATGACGGGCTTTTAACATGCCGAAATTAATATAGGGCCGAAATGTTAAACGGACCCTTAACAGGCCAAAACTAATATCAGGCCAAATTACTAAGTGGGCCTTTAGCAACTGTGCCCAAAAGCATAGTGTCCAGTTGACGGGCTGAATCTGATATGGGCCATAATTGAGCCCAAAGCCTCTTAAAGGGCCAGACTTGATCTAGGCCGTAATTTGGCCTAGAACGTGGTAGGATTTTAACGGGCCGGATCTCATATGGGCCACTATTAGGCCCGGAGCGTGGCAGGCCATTATTGGACCGGATCAAATATGGGCCGACATTTGTCCCAAAACATGGCAACCAGTTAATGGGCCGTCCTACTAGGGTCCTCAAAATCTTGTGGGCCTATAGCTGGGCCGGCCCATTAATGTCGGCGAAATCTCGTGGGCCTTTAGCTGGGCAGGCCCATTATGACCCGCAAGAATCTTGTGAGCCTTTACCTGGGCCAGCTCATTATGGCACAAAAAATCTTGTGGGCCTTTACCTGGGCCGACCCATTATGGCCCGCAAAATCTTGTGGGCCTTTAGCTGGGCCAGCCCATTATGGTCCACAAAATCTCATGGGCCTTTAGCTAGGCCGGCCCATTATGCTCCGCAAAATCTTATGGGCCTTTAGTTGGGCCGGCCCATTTAAACTTGTTGGGCCGTGCCACGTGTCGACGTATCATAGGCGCCTTCTGTCCAGTGAGTGGATGACATCTGTCCCGACGATGAGCCGACATGTGTTTCCTCTAGCCAATGATGATTTTACACGTGGAAAATCCCCATTGGTCGGGGCTGTTAACGAGTTATCGGATCCAAAACCCGACCCGATAGCTTAACGACATTCCGTTACAGTGGATGCCACGTGTCGGTCACCCTTGACGAAAGCACTTCTGTGGCGCGCGATTTATCATCATGGAAGTGGACACTTCCGTGATGATAATTTTGGTAATGTCATGGAACACTTCTACGACAGCACATGTATGACTACCTTGATTATGTCATAAATTTTTCATGGATGTACATGCATGACAAAAAAAGCGACCTACTGTGACAAACACGTATCATCACGGAAGTGTATTTTTTTTGTAGTGAACATGTCTTCTTATTATTTTGAGGGGTCCACTTTCTAATCCATGCCATGCCAAACATTGAGCTTTCCTGAAATATTTATCCTGAAATAGCATTAGCTCAATGGGCTATATGTTGTTAGGAATTACCAAAACCACCCAGGGATAGTTGCACTTTCAATCTCCCCCTTTTTGGTAATTGATGACAACATATAGATCAAAGCTTCAACAAATGATAATAAGATTGAAAAACATTGTCACTTTGAGAAGTATGTGATAAGCAAGAGCTCCCCCTAAATTTGTGCATTATTTAAAATTTGCCTTTGAATGCAAATGCACAATCGATTTGGATCATGGGTTACTCTTCCATGTCACATACATCTTATTGGAGCGCTCAAAATGATAGAAATTAAAAGCATGCACTCACCACCAAGCAAGTGAATGATCATATATGGATATAAAAGATAGTATCATCTAAACAAGCACTAAGGTAGCAAATGATCAATCACATGATCACACAAGTATCTCACATAAGGACATAAAGTATCTCACACAATAAAAAGTTCAACCAAAGGCAAAGACGCAAAACACTCTCTCGAAGCCTATGATCTATACATATTTCTCCCCCTTTGGCAACAATTTACCAAAAAGTTCAAATATGCATAGTGCTATGCGTCTCTCAGGCTTGGTCTTCGGGAGGTGGTGTAGAGAGAAGTCCAAGGACGAAGGCATCCGTTGATGTAGTTGGAGCTGGTGGAGTGGCTGATGGGGGTGGTACTAGAGCTGTAGCTGCTGGTGCAGATGTTGTAGCTCTACAATCTATCACTTGCACGGCAGCAGATCTCTGTCCTCTAGGCACTCGCTGAAATGCATTTGTGGTTGCCTTGCCTCTCTTCTCTTCTGCTTCCTCCTGAAGCTGCTCAACTGTTGTTTGAATCTCAGTTACCTTCAGATCAAGATCATAAAATTTAGTTTCTACGATCCTCTCCAAACTCTACTGGTTTTGAGTCAGGGTGACCAAGCCGTTCTCAATCCTCAGTGTAGACTGGATCAAATATGCAAGTTGATCTTGCTTGCTCTTCAGGAAAACATGAGATGCCTCTTCAACACTTGGCATCTTGGCAGCTTTCTCAGCCTTTTCTTTATCTCTTTTCTCCTGTGCTTGAACTGATGATGGTTCCTCCTCATTCATCACAACAGTATTATCTTCAAAATCAGGATACAGGGGTAGATGCTCCTTATCCAATAGATATGTTCCTGTGCCCATCTTGGAGTTGATGAGCTCCTGAATATGTGGAGCATACCCACAACTTCTATTCTGGTCAGCAGCAGTCCTCTTGATTGTCTCTGCAATCAGACTCGTGACCTTGAACTTCTGAGGGACATCAAAAAGCTGTAGTAGGTTGATAGAGTGCCCTCTGATCATCTTGTGATCTCCTGACTTGGGTAGCAGAGTGTGCCTTAGGATCCAATTGATAGTAGGCAGGCCAGAAAGCAAGAAATGTACAAATCCAAGATTGTGAGTCTCCAAAGCTTTATCTGGGATCTCCTTGTACATGTTAGCCATAGTGTTGTGGTCCTTCTTCTTCTTGGCATAAACATCCAAGTCATCTTCATGTTCTGCTGGGGCATTTATCAATTTTTCCCATTCTTCAACTGTGGATTGGTACCTAGTACTTTCTGACATACAAATGATCTTCCCATCTGGGTAAAAGTGAGCAGTGGAGTAAAACTGCATGATCAACTCATCATTCCATTTTGTGAGCTTCTTTCCAACAAACTCATCTATTCCACATGCTTTGAAGCTGTCATAAACTCCTGGGAAGTGATCTTCATTCTCCTGGATGAATTCCCAATCAACCCATCTCATGTCACTCACAATGGGCTTCTATTCAAGCAGGATAGTTTCATAAAAGTCTTGCTATTCCTTTGTGTGAAAATTGTAGTCAAATATAGTCCTTCTCCTCACATCATAAGGATTAGACTTTCTCCACAATCTCAGTCCAACATCTTTTCTGATGTGCATGTCTTCAGCTACTAGATGATTATCATTGTGGTCTGGAATCTTCGGCTTCAATTTTCTCAAAATAAGAGACTCATCATCTTCTTCTTCAGCTTCAGGCATTGGGGACTTGTTCTTTTCTTCAGCGGGTATACTTCTGGTATTTCTCTTAGGCTTAGGAGGATTCTGAGCTTGAGCTTTGGGGGCAGCTTTGGGCTTTGATGTTGCAGCCCCCTGACTTTATAACATCTCTCATAAGCTTCTGAGCTTTGGGTGCTGGAGCATCCTCTTCTTCTAAATCTTCAAAAGGATGTTTCATCATGGAGGGCTTGCCAATGACTCTGGCAATGGCCTTCTTGACTCTTTCCTTTATTTTCTAGCCTTCTCCACCTTCTTTGGGTTCAAGAGTGAACACCATTGTTTCTTGAGTAGAGGCTCTGGCCTTAGACATAGGAATTATCTTTGCTGGAGCCTTCCTATTCATTCCTGGCTTAACTGTAGCAGTTGTGCCATACTCCTTTTCAGCACCTTCTTCTTGGAGCTTACTTCCTCCCAAGTGGCAACATAATCCTCATCCTCAGATTCTGAGGTTCTCTTCTCCCTAATCTGGTGGCTGCCTTTCGCAACTTTCTGGGAGTGCTACTGCCGCCATCATCAGAAGTGCTCGAGGGATCTGAACGCTCACTCAGCTGCACATGTTCCTCAGACTTGTTCTGACTGTCACTCTGATCAGACATCTCTGCAAACTCACTGAAAGCAGACCCTGTGAATAGATGAAGATGAGATAGAGTGGATGAGCATCACAAAGTGCAGAGTTTTTGCAAAACAGATGACTCAAAAACTTAGTTTTAGTTCTTCACAGAAAGCATTTCGGAGCTACCGATTTGTAAACTCGGTGATACCGAAGCAGCTTTTGGAACCTAAACTAGTGAACTTGGTCAGACCGAGTCACAGTTCAATGGCACCGAGACTGCTAGGGTTTCACAAAGAATTGAACTCTGTCACACAAATTTCAGTTTTTGGTTAGACCAAAAATTGCAAGTGCTATGGCCTCATCCAAATCGGTGAGACCGATTTCTACAACTCGATTAGTCCGAGATGAGTTCGGCGAGGACCTAACCCTAAATTTTCAAATCAAACTTAACCTAAAGGATGTTTTTAGTGGATAGACTGTTTGCATACGTGGTAAGAATCATGGCAAAAACAATGTGCTATGAATCAGAGGTAAAAGAATAGCACAAAGGCCGAACCCATACCCTAGTTCAGCGGGGGTTCGCTACGGCGACAATGACAGAGAAGATTTCTATTGACGGCGATGAAGACCAGCAGCGGGAGGTCGCTGCAGCGAGGAGACGATCAGGAGACCCGAGGAGGCAGAGCAGGACACACGCGGGGTGAAGAGTTTTGGAGAAATTTCCAAAATTCAACTCGTGAGTATATATATCCCGACCCTGTCGGTGTGACCGAGTGGAACAACTCGGTGGCACCAAGATGCAGACCCGCAAGCGGTTACTGCAACTCGGTGTGACCGAAAAGTTCAAATCGGTTGCACCAAGATTGAAAACCTAGATCAACTTAGTGATCTCGGTGTGACCGAAATGGATGACTCGGTCATACCGAAATGCACAAAGAGGTTTTGGAAGTTTAAGTCTACGACGAATCGGGGACTCCGAGTGCTCCTCACACAGAGTGGTTCGAATATGACTTCATCAAACTTTTGAGATGAGAAAAGCATAGATAGCTAGAGGAGGTTCTTAGGCATTCTTGGCCATCATAGAGTTTGAGATGAGAAAAGCATAGATAGCTAGAGGAGGTTCTTAGGCATTCTTGGCCATCCATTTGGAAAAAGATAAAAAGCCAAACAATCAAGGCAACAAATGGATGTCCTCGAATGAGTAAAACAAGCAACCAGCATGCTCACACAATAAGATGGCAAATGAAATATGTGGCAAAGAATGCACAATCACTCTAGCATCTATCAAGCAATTTGGCGATGACTAGGTCATCTATATATGAGTATATTGACTGAGGAGTCAAATGATAACATTTGATTGTAGGTCATACTCATTGTTTAAGCACAAGTCGGGTTACCACTTTTACGTAATGCATTGTTGTGTTCACATCGTTAGAGTTTCTTTAGATCAATTGATTAGAGTAAAGATCCCCCTAGATGTGATATCCCCCCTAGGAGGGATGAACTAACCTTGGGTTTTTTCGATGATGACTTCATGTAGGTGTTGAAGATGTAAGTGCTCAAAGTTGATGTAGATCATTCGGAGCAATCCTTTGGAGTGAGTTGCACTTTCAATACCTACACGGGTTAGTCCCATAAGGAACAAACAAGGATATCCATAGACATAGAGTAATATTCACATGAGATGATGTCCATGAATGCATTAGGTTACCTTCTCCCTTGTCTTACCAACAACAGGGTTTGTGACTCCTTGAACTAGTGTAAGATATGGAAGTGGTTTGCACTTGTCTTTGCCAAAGTGATATGAGTGAAGTATGTTGGCGGAGTCACCCTCAAGAACTCTCTAGTTCTTCTTCTTTGTGATCCACACCATCTTGATGGGAATCCTTGGAGTTGTAGTCGTACTTGATGAAGTAGAACTTGATGTAGTCTTGGAACCTACTTGACCAATGCCTTAGGAGCTTCTTCAAATGCATCAATCTCCTCTTGAAGCTTGTCCTTGCCCTTTAGCTTGTGGTCTTGTGGTGGAAGATCATCTTGAGCTTGTGTTCCTTGGAAAGAAGTAGGATCATACTTCTATTATTGAGGAACAACCTTCGTCTTGGGGTATTGATCTTCTTCCCACTCAACTCCATTGGCATTGAACTTTCGTTCAAAACCAACACCTTGATTCTTCCCGTATCTTCCTTGCTTGCATACAATTTCCTCAAATTGCTTACTTCCGGCAATACTCTTGTAAACACCTTTCTCAATAATTCCCTTCAATAAGCTATTTTATTGCTCAAGTGTAACTTGGCTAAGAGAATCATTAGTGGAATCAAGAGAACTACTAGAAGCAACATCATAGGATTTAGCATGATTATTGTTACTACTAGAAGAAGAATCTTTCTTACTCTTGTTGCTAGATTTAACTTGAGGCATGTAAGTAGACAGGAGTAAACGCTTGGCAATGTAAGAAGAACTTTTCTTGAGAAGATCATCATTGATTGCCTTTAAGAACTCATGCTCTTGCTGAAGGTTGATCTTTTCAAAGCGTAGCTTTTCATGAGTCTTTAAAAGTTCTTGATGATATTCCAAGGTAGTTTCATGAGCTAACTTAAGAGTGTTTAGTTATTTAGATAGACACTCAATCTCCTTCTTATCATTGCCACTCGTTTTATCGTGATTAGCATGATTAATAGCAAGTTCATCATAGTTTTCATCACTAGAATTGTCAACAAGTAAATCATCATCACCTAGCAAATCATCTTCATCACTATTGAAATCAACATACTCGGGGTGTGATACCTTTAGGCATTTAGCCATGAAGCATCTTCCAATTCCTTCATTTGGTGACTCAAATATGTCGTAGGAGTTGGTTGGCACAAGTGCTAGACCAGCAATACCTTCATCTTGAGTATATTCGGAGTCAGAGTGATAACTTCTCTCAGAGTGATTGTTTGAGTCGGAGCCGGATACCAATTCACCAACATGAGCTTGATGTCTTTTTTTTGTGTAGCTCCTTGATGACTTTTCCTTCCTTTCCGAATCCTTACTTCTCCGTGATGTTCTTCGTTCATAACGGTCATCTCTACTCCTTCTCTCTCTTGGTAGTGATTCTTCTCTCCTACTTCTTCTTTTGGGAGAATCTTCTCTTCTTTTGTATGGAGCCGTACACTCATTGGAGTAGTGTCCGGGTCTTCCACAATTGTAGCAATTATGTTCACGACTTGAAGATCTTTTGTCATTATAGGACCTTGACTTGGAACTTCTTTCCTTGCTTCTACTATTGTAGAACTTGTCACCATTAAGCTCAATTCTTCATTGAAGGTTTGCTTCTCACTTGATGATGCGGGAGCATCACATGAGGCTTTGTAAGAACCACTTGACTTGTTGTGGAGCTCTTCCTTATCCTTGAGTGACATCTCATGAGCAACAATTCTTCCAATCACTTCTGTTGGCTTGAGATCTTTGTAATTGGGCATCATTTGGATCAATGTGCACACGGTATCATATTTTCCATCCAAGGCTCTTAGGATTTTCTTGATGATGAATCTGTTGGTCATCTCTTCACTTCCTAAGCCGGCAATCTCATTTGTGATGAGAGCAAGCCTAGAGTACATTTCAGCGACACCTTCACCATCCTTCATTTTGAAATTGTCAAGTTGACTTTGAAGCACATCCAATTTGGAATCCTTGACGGAGTCGGTACCTTCGTGCATATCAATCCAAGTATCCCAAATTTCCTTTGCATTCTCAAGACGGCTGATTTTGTTGAATTCTTCGGGGCACAATCCGTTGAAGAGAATATCACAAGCTTGAGCATTGTATTGCAACACCTTCAACTCTTCTGCGGTAGCTTCACGGTTCGGTTCTCTCCCATCAAATAATTCACCTTCCAATCCAATACACACAATAGCCCAAACGGCGGAGTTATGTCCAAGAATATGCATTTTCATCTTATGCTTCCAACTAGCAAAATTGGTACCATCAAAGTAAGGACCTCTATGGTGGTAATTTCCCTCGCTAGACGCCATACTTTCCTAGGTTTTGAAACCAAGGCTATGATCACCAAAAGCTATGGAAATCAAAGCAAATGGAGACCAAAGCTCTGATACCACTTGTAGGATCGAAAGTATGTCTAGAGGGTGGTGATTAGACTACTTGACCAAATAAAAATCTAGCCTTTTCCCAATTTTATGTCTTGGTAGATTTTAACAACTTAGCAAAAGCCAAGTAATCAACCTACACATGCAATTCTAAGAGTATAGCAGTGGAATGTAAAACAATTGCATATGAAGGTAAATGGAGGAGTTTGGAGGAGCAAACACAATGTAGACACGGATATTTTTGGCGTGGTTCCGATAGGTGGTGCTATCGTACATCCATGTTGATGGAGACTTCAACCCACGAAGGGTAACGGTTGTGCGAGTCCACGAAGGGCTCCACCCACGATGGGTCCACGAAGAAGCAACCTTGTCTATCCCACCGTGGCCATCGCCCATGAAGGACTTGCCTCACTAGGGTAGATCTTCATGAAGTAGGCGATCTCATTGCCCGTACAAACTCCTTGGTTCAACTCCACAATCTTGACGGAGGCTCCCAAGTGACACCTAACCAATCTAGGAGACACCACTCTCCAAAAGGTAATAGATGGTGTGTTGATGATGAACTCCTTGCTCTTGTGCTTCAAATGACAGTCTCCCCAACACTCAACTCTCTCTCATAGGATTGGATTTGGTGGAAAGAGGGTTTGAGTGGAAAGTAACTTGGGGAAGGCTAGAGATCAAGATTTATGTGGTTGGAATGGAATATCTTGACCTCAACACAAGTGTAGGTGGTTCTCTCTCAGAAAATATATGTTGGAAGTGTAGGCATGTTCTGATGGCTCTCTGCATTAATGCAGAGTGGGTCGAGGGGTATGTATAGCCTCCACGCAAAATCTAACCGTTACACGCAAATCACCAAACTCGGTGGGACCGAATCATGAAACTCGGTCAGACCGATTTAGTTCAAAATGTGAATGTTAGGATTTTTGGTGGGACCGACATGTCAACTCGGTGGGACCGATTCCATTAGGGTTAGGGACTAATGTAATCTTGGTGAGACCGATTACACAAACTCGGTGGGACTGATTTTGGTAATAGGCAAACAGAGAGTTGGTCAGGCAAACTCGGTGGGACCGATTCCCTCATCTCGGTTAGACCAAAACGTTACAAAGGAGAAACAGAGAGTTTGCATTGCGAACTCGATGGGACCGATCGCTCATCTCGGTTAGACCGAAATGTTATGAAGGGAAATAGAGAGTTTGCAATCCCATCTCGGTGAGACCGAGATCCCTATCGGTGAGACCGAAATGACTAGGGTTTGTGGAAGTGGCTATGTCAAGTGAACTCAGTGGTGCCGGGTATGAAATTTCGGTGGGGCCGAGTTTGACTTTTGGTTTGCGACATATGTGGATATGAGAAAGTAGTTGAGGATTTTGGAGCATATCACTAAGCATTTTGAGCAAGTAACTCATTAAGCAACACCTCCTCCCCTTTTAATAGTATTGGCTTTTTCTATGGACTCAATGTGATCTTGGAATAATAAAAGTAAAAAAGTAGAGTCTTTGACTGAGAGTATTAACATTCACTGAGTGGAACTTTGAGGAAGGAGAAGACCGGTCCACCTCCCCAGGAAGAGAGGCTCCGGACGACTGGGTCATGTATTTCGATGGCGCCTTCGCGCACCAGGGCGCGGGGGCTGGAGCAGTGCTCATCTCGCCCACCTAGGAGAAGCTCTACTACGCCATACAACTCTGCTTTCAGCACAGCGAGATGGTCTCCAACAATATCACAAAATACGAAGACCTCATAGCTAGCCTGAAGGCTGCGGTGGCTCTAGGGTGCAGCGCCTCACCGTCAGAGGCGACTCACAACTCCTCGTCAACTTCTCCAACAAGGTGTATGAGCCGAAGGACGAGCATATGGAGGTCTACCTCGTGAAGGTGCACAAGATGGAGAAATAGTTCTCGGGCCTGGAGCTGCAGCACGTTCCCCGGGGCACCAACAAGGAGGCCGACGACATCGCCAGGAGAGCATCCAAGCGGCAACCGCAGGAGCCAGGCATCTTTGAGGAGCGGCTCTTCAAGCCATCAGCTGCGCCACTTCTTTCAAGCATGACTCAACCTCGGGAGGAGCTCCCCCAGCATCCGGTCAAAGGAGCCCCAACCTGTGGCCCGACCTTAGGAGCTTGGCTGCTCTTGGCGCTCGAGCCCCAGGAGGAATGCTATACCAAGGAATTCAAGGAGTACTTAACGCACGGGATGTTGCCGGAGAAGGAAGAGGAGGCAGAGCGCGTGGCCCGGCAAGCCACGACATACTGTATCCAAGACGGCGAGTTATAGAGGAAACGATCGAACGATGTCACGTTGTGAAAGCACAAGTGCTCCCTGGGTGGTTTTGGTAATTAATGTCAACATATCTCTTGTTGGACTAACACTTTTACCTAGTATGTTTCAGATAAGTTCAACAATGGAGTGGCATTTACTAGAGGATGTGGAACCCCTTCAAGATGCTAAGGACAAAGGATTGGCTCAAGCTTTAAGATCAAGACTCTACATTTTCCATTTTAGTGATCCAAGATCACATTGAGTCTATAGGAAAAGCCAATACTATCAAGAGGGGATGAGGTGTTGCTTAATGGCTTGCTTGCTCAAAGTGCTTAGTGATATGCTCCAAAACCCTCAACTACCTTCCCACATCCACATATGACCTAAACCAAAAGTCAAACTCGGCCCCACTGATTCTATCTATCCGGTGCCACCGAGTTTCAGATGTCATAGCCACTGCCACAAACCCTAGCAAATTGGTTTCACCGATAGGGATCTTGATCTCACCGAGATGGGATTGTAATCTCTCTGTGTATGTCCATTACCAAAATCGGTCTCACCGAGTTTGAGCAATCGGTACTACCGAGATTACAATGCAAACCATCTCGTTAGCTTATTACCAAAATCGGTCCCACCGAGTTTGTGTAATCGGACTCACCGAGTTTGCCTGACCAACTCTCTGGTTAGCTTATTACCAAAATTGGTCCCACCGAGTTTGTGTAATCGGTCACACCAAGATTACGTTATGCCCTAACCCTAACCATATCGGTCCTACAGAGTTGCATCTCAGTCCCACCAAAAATCCTAACGGTCACTAGGTTTGCTGAATCGGTCCGACCGAGTTTAACCATTCGGTCCCACCGAGTTTGGCAAATTGTGTGTAACGGTTAGATTTTGTGTGGAGGCTATATATACCCCTCCACCCACTCTTCATTCGTTGAGAGAGCCATCAGAACATACCTACACTTCCAATACACATTTTCTAAGAGAGAACCACCTACACTTGTGTTGAGGTCAAGATATTCCATTCCAACCATATGAATCTTGATCTCTAGCCTTCCCCAAGTTGCTTTCCACTCAAATCTTCTTTCCACCAAATCCAAATCCTGTGAGAGAGAGTTGAGTGTTGGGGAGACTATCATTTGAAGCACAAGAGCAGGGAGCTCATCAACAACACACCATTTGTTACTTCTTGGAGAGTGGTGTCTCCTAGATTGGCTAGGTGTCACTTGGGAGCCTCTAACAAGATTGTGGAGTTGAACCAATGAGTTTGTAAGGGCAAGGAGATGGCCTACTTCGTGAAGATCTACCGCTAGTGAGGCAAGTCCTTCATGGGCGACGGCCGTGATGGAATACACAAGGTTGCTTCTTCGTGGACCCTTCATTGGTGGAGCCCTCCGTGGACTCGCGCAACCGTTACCCTCCGTGGGTTGAAGTCTCCATCAATGTGGATGTATGTTAGCACCACCTATCAGAACCACGACAAAACATCTGTGTCTCCAATTGCATTTGAATACTCCAAACCCTTCCCTTTACATTCTTGCAAGTTGCATGCTTTACTTTCCGCTGCTCATATACTCATTGCATGCTTTCTTGATATGTATTGTGTTTGTTAAACTTGTCCTTAAACTCCACTTAAACTTAAGAATATTAAAAACTGCAACTTTTGGCACTTAGTGTCTAATCACCCCCCCTCTAGACACCTCTTCTCGATCCTTTCAATTGGTATCAAAGCATTGGTCTCCATTGCCTTGGTTTAAACACCATTGGAGGAAGATGGATGTGTCTACTTTGGGGAGCCTTAGACATAGAGTGCCTATTCTTGATGGAGAGTGTTTTCATGAGTGGAAAAATGAAATGCTTGAGATTTTCAATGAATATCATTTGAACAAGTACATTACTAGCCCTTGTGCACCTCATGTTGATCATTTGCACCCTACCCTAGATGAAGATATTGACATGATTTGCAATCTTAGAACTATTGAGTTCATTATTAGAGGCTTGCCTAGAAACTTGATTAGATGTTTGCCTACTCTCAAGTGTGCCTACACAATATGGAGATTTCTTGAGGAACAATTTCCAGATTATTCCTTGAAAAATTTAGACGAAATTCTCCATAAGTCTATTGCCTTGAGTAAGATGAACTCTAGTGATCCTAGCTTTGGTGATTGTCTATTTGAGCTTACCAATCTCATGCGTGTGAAAGGAAATGTTGGAATCATTAGCGATATCATATCCGAAGCTATTAGAATTCATAAAGGTAACCATTGTGATGATCATTTTTCTAATGAATTACCCTCTCTAGGAATTGATCAATCACAAGATGATGTTGAACATGGATACTATGATGAAGATGATGATAGTGACTATGATCTTGATGATGCAATGAGGCATTTTGGTCTTATGGCAAATCTTCGCGGCTACATGGCTGGAGGAAAGGAATGGGTCCTTGATAGTGGATGTACTGATCATATGACCAGAGATAAAGATATGTTCCGTGAGCTTGCTGAAAACGACGGCCCTCGAAAATATGTCACTTTTGGTGATAATGCAAAGGGTAAGGTGGTTGGCCTTGGTAAGGTGGCCATCTCACATGATAGCTCCATACAAAATGTCATGCTCGTTGAATCCCTTGGATACAATTTACTTTCAGTTTCTAGACTTGGGGATTTCGGTTTCAATGTCTTATTCACTGAAGTAGATTGCCAAGTGTTTCGTAGAGACAATCATAAAATGGTCTTTACAGGTATACGTAGAGGAGATCTTTACATTGTTGATTTCACTATAAAGGCTCAACCTAGAACTTGCTTAATTACCAAATCTTATAAAGGCTGGTTGTGGCATAGAAGACTAGGTCATGTTGGTATGCGAAATCTTGATAAGCTTATTAAAGGTGTCATATCCTTGGAATAAAAGATGTCATATTTGACAAGGATAGACTTTGTAGTGCTTGTCAAGCAGGGAACCAAGTTGGAGGAAGTCACCGCGCGAAGAACATCATGACCACAAGAAGACCACTCGAGCTACATCGCATGGATCTCTTTGGTCCAAATGCCTACAAGAGTCTCGGTGGTAACTCATTTGGTTTAGTCATAGTTGATGATTTTTCAAGATTTACATGGGTGTTCTTTCTTGATGACAAATCACAGGTCCAAAAGATCTTCAAAAACTTCGCTAGGAAGGCCCAAAATCAGTTTGACTTGAAGATCAAGAAGGTTCGGAGCGACAATGGAACGGAATTCAAGAACGCAAATGTGGACACCTTTCTTGACGAAGAAGGGATTTCACACGAGTTTTCGGCTACGTACACACCTCAAAAAAATGGAGTTGTTGAGAGGAAGAACCGGGCTCTTATCGAGATGGCAAGAATGATGCTTGATGAGTACAAAACGCCAAAGCACTTTTGGGCAGAAGCGGTTGAGACATCTTGTCATGCAACAAATCACTTGTATCTTCACAAGCTACTCGGCAAGACGGCATACGAGCTCCTCACCGGTAACAAACCCCAAGTTGGATACTTTCAAGTATTCGGCTCAAAGTGCTACATTCTTGATAAGCATCGTCGTTCTAAATTTGCTCCTAAATCTCATGAAGGTTTCCTACTTGGTTATGGCTCAAACTCTCACACTTACCGTGTCTATAACAATTTCACCCGAAAGGTTGAAGAGACGGTAGATGTGAAGTTTGATGAATCTAACGGCTCACAAGTAGAGCAATTGCCAATTGATGTAGGAGACAAAGACCCTTCGGAAGCAATTCAAGACTTGTCATTGGCAAGATTCGTCCAATGGAAGTGAAGGAGAGTACCTCGTCCGTCCAAGTGGAAGCTTCTATCTCACGACAAGGTGAACCAAGAGTTGATACGGAAGCATCCACAAGTGGGACACGCCAAGATGAAGAAAACATGGAAGCGCACCAAGATGAACATCAACAACCTCCTTCTCCACCACGACAAGAGAACGACAACGTCAACAATGAAGAAGGCCAAGAAGAAGAACAAGATGAAGAGGATGTTCCACCCCGACCCAAGCAAAAGCTTTCACGAGTTCGAGCAAGAATTGCCAAAGATCATCCCATCGAGCAAATCTACAATGATATCCAAACCGGGAGAATCACTCGCTCTAAAACTCGTTTAGCTAACTTTTGTGAACATTACTCATTCATCTCTAGCATTGAACCTATGAATGTTGAAGAAGCATTGGAGGATCTGGACTGGATAAACACTATGCATGAAGAGCTACACAACTTTAAGAGAAATCAAGTGTGGACATTGGTCGAGAAGCCCGACAACAACCACAACATCATTGGTACCAAATGGGTGTTTCGCAACAAGCAAGATGAAGATGGACAAGTGGTTCGCAACAAAGCACGTCTCGTCGCCCAAGGCTACACACAAGTTGAAGGTATGGACTATGGTGAGACATATGCTCCCGTTGCTAGACTTGAGTCCATTCACATCTTACTTGCTTATCCTAATCACCATGATATCACCTTGTACCAAATGGACATTAAAAGTGCTTTTCTAAATGGCAAAATTGAGGAGGAAGTTTATGTTAAGCAACCTCCCGGCTTCGTCAATCCTAAGAAACCTAATCATGTTTACAAAATTCACAAAGCCCTTTATGGTCTTAAACAAGCTCCTAGAGCATGGTATAAATGCTTGAACAAGTTCCTTATTGAAAAAGGCTTTGAAATTGGTAAAATTGATTCTACTCTTTTTACTAAAAGGTTTAATGGAGAACTATTTGTGTGCCAAATTTATGTTGATGATATCATATTTGGTTCAACTAACCCTCATTTTAGTGAGATGTTTGGAAAGCTAATGTCGGAGAAGTTTGAGATGTCTATGATGACTGAACTCAAATTCTTTCTTGGTTTGCAAATCAAGCAAACTAAGGAAGGCACCTTTGTCTCTCAAACAAAGTACACCAAGGACTTATCCAAGAAGTTCAATATGCAAGAATGCAAAGGTATGACTACACCCATGCCTACTAGTGGACATCTTGATTTGACCAAAGATGGTGAACCGGTTGATCAAAAGGTTTATCGCTCTATGATTGGTTCATTGTTATATCTATGTGCCTCTCGTCCCGATATTATGCTAAGTGTGTGCATGTGTGCACGATATCAAGCTGCTCCTAACGAGTGTCATCTTAAGGCTGTGAAAAGGATAGTGAGATACCTAATCCATACACCAATTTTTGGCATTTGGTGTCCTAAGAGGTCCTCTTTTTATCTTGTTGGCTACTCCGATTCGGACTATGCCGGAGACAAGGTTGATAGAAAATCCACTTCGGGTACTTGTCAATTCCTTGGTAGATCTCTTGTGTCTTGGTCTTCCAACAAACAAAACTCAGTATCCTTATCCACCACCAAAGCGGAATACATTGCCGCTGGTTCATGTTGTGCTCAATTACTTTGGATGACCCAAACTCTTAAAGATTATGGGATATATGTGAAACATGTTCCATTGCTATGTGACAATGAAAGTGCTATTAAGATTGCTCACAATACCGTGCAACATTCTCGAACCAAGCATATTGAAGTTCGTCATCATTTCATTCGAGATCATGTTGCAAAAGGGGACATTAACCTTGAGCATGTTCGCACCGATAAGCAATTGGCGGATATATTCACTAAACCACTTGATGAAAAAGTGTTTTGCAGGTTGAGAGGTGAATTGAACATCATTGATGCTTCAAACTTGGAGTAGGAACTCCATTTGATACATGCGGGGCATGAGCCTATGACTAATCCTCGATATTTCTCTTATAATGCTATTCATATGTCTTGGATATATTTGTACCTTGCATGTTATCTAACCCGTGTAGGTACTTGGTTGAATCAAAATCTATGAGATTGCAACTCAGTCACATCTTGAGAAATCTCTACATCACCAAGTCTCTACACAATGGTGGTTGAAGACAAGGAAGCACGGAACCATTCAAACATATCCTTTGGCAAATTCTATGTTGAGTCTCATGATTGTCATTTTGGATACACAAGTGCTCTTCCTTGCAAAGCTAACCCATGTAGGTAGATGAAATCAAACTCCAAATGGTGCTCCCAACCCTTGATGAACTACATCAACCTTGAGTAACCCACACAAGTTCAACTACATGAGCTAGATCAACACCAACACCCAAGGTATGTTATTCCATCTTAGAGAAGCTTTACTCCAAGTCATGAGTCAAAGAAACTCGACAAGATGTGAATACATCAAAAGGCTTAAACGAAAAATGGTAACCCCATTTTGAGCTTAAACGATGAGTATGACCTATGATCAAGTGCTCTCACTTGACTCCTAAGTCAATATACTCTAACATAGGTGACATTGTCGCCGACCATCTCTAGATGAAGTTCTCGTGTGTCTCTCCGTGCTTTTGTCTCTTGCATATTTGTTTCCCCTTTCAAAAAAAACTTCATCTAGAACTTTTAGTTTCTTTTCTTTCCTTTTTGTTCTGCATTTTCTGCATCCAATTCATTGCAAATCTTTCAGTAAATTCCTTGCATATCCTTGTGAGATCTTACTTGTCTAGTGAGCTGAGGTGACAAGTGGTTTCACTCTAATGAACTCGGTCACACCGGTTTGTTCCCTTCGGTCCAACCGAAATCTTTTGGTGCAACCGAAGCACACAACTCGGAGTCACCGATTCCACCACTGGAAAACCAACTTGCCACTTATTCCTGATTTCTGTTTGCTCCAGCTCCACTCAATGATTCTTGTCCTCTACCAGCATCATATTAGACATGCAGCTTTGCTCTGTGACTCGAGGACCAACCCATTTGTATCATATGTCCAGAAGAGCCCTTCTTGGAAATTGATGTCAAAGGGGGAGAGAGAGATCACATCAAAGCTTAATCCTTCCTATAGGGGGAGAAAGAGAGAATACTCAGGGGGAGAGAGTTTCTCAACTAGGAGAAAGTAATATCATCAAAGACCCTAGATGCTTGGTGTTCAAGAGGAGAGATGTCACATGTCTTTAAGAGGGGAAAGACATGTTTGGTTTCTTGCTTTAGCTCAAGCTCTGCTGTTTCCTTTTTTGTTGCTCTGATTTTCTGTTCCCTATCTTCTCCAAATACCCCATGCAGATTCAGGGTGAGCAAGATATCTAAGGGAAGGAAATCTCTGATTTTATTGCGTATCTTTACCTTTGGGGACATGTCTATGTCCAATGTGGTACTTAGTACTCACTCTACATGTCATCCCAGTCTTGGTATTCTTGTGGTTTCTCTTGCTTGCTCTGGTCAGTAGGTGTATCTGTGTTATTTAACCTTGTTTGCGCAGGTTCATCCCATCCTAAGCCAACTCAAGACCACAAGGTAAGTACATACTGTTTGCAAGAAGGACTCATGAGCATGAAGGTACATTTCTCACATTCACATCATTCGCTCTTATGCATATAACCAAGATACATGTAACACATTGCTTACTCTGTCATGTTTACGCATTCACATCCTCCTATATTCAATATTCTCATGATTGCATACATGTAGGGGGAGCCTATGCATGTTACATGTCTTTCCAAAGCTTTACTTGCTATTCTCTATATCTTTATCTAAAGCTTTGATGTATGTTGTCATCAATTACCAAAAAGGGGGAGATTGAAAGCACACGTGCTCCCTGGGTGGTTTTGGTAATTAATGTCAACATATCTCTTGTTGGACTAACACTTTTACCTAGTATGTTTCAGATAAGTTCAACAATGGAGTGGCATTGACTAGAGGATGTGGAACCCCTTCAAGATGCTAAGAACAAAGGATTGGCTCAAGCTTCAACATCAAGACTGCATTTTCTATTTTAGTGATCCAAGATCACATTGAGTCTATAGGAAAAGCCAGTACTATCAAGAGGGGATGAGGTGTTGCTTAATGGCTTGCTTGCTCAAAGTGCTTAGTGATATGCTCCAAAACCCTCAACTACCTTCCCACATCCACATATGACCTAAACCAAAAGTCAAACTCGGCTCCACCGATTCTATCTATCCGGCGCCACCGAGTTTCAGATGTCATAGCCACTGCCACAAACCCTAGCAAATTGGTTTCACCGATAGGGATCTCGGTCTCACCGAGATGGGATTGTAATCTCTCTGTGTATGTCCATTACCAAAATCGATCTCACCGAGTTTGAGCAATCAGTACTACCGAGATTACAATGCAAACCCTCTAGTTAGCTTATTACCAAAATCGGTCCCACCGAGTTTGTGTAATCGGTCTCACCGAGTTTGCCTGACCAACTCTCTGGTTAGCTTACTACCAAAATCGGTCCCACCGAGTTTGTGTAATCGGTCACACCGAGATTACGTTATGCCCTAACCCTAACCATATCGGTCCTACCGAGTTGCATCTCAGTCCCACCGAAAATCCTAACGGTCACTAGGTTTGCTGAATCGGTCCGACCGAGTTTAACCATTCGGTCCCACCGAGTTTGGCAAATTGTGTGTAACGGTTAGATTTTGTGTGGAGGCTATATATACCCCTCCACCCACTCTTCATTCATGGAGAGAGCCATCAGAACATGCCTACACTTCCAATACACATTTTCTGAGAGAGAACCACCTACACTTGCGTTGAGGTCAAGATATTCCATTCCAACCATATGAATCTTGATCTCTAGCCTTCCCCAAGTTGCTTTCCACTCAAATCTTCTTTCCATCAAATCCAAATCCTGTGAGAGAGAGAGTTGAGTGTTGGGGAGACTATCATTTGAAGCACAAGAGCAAGGAGTTCATCATCAACAAACCATTTGTTACTTCTTGGAGAGTGGTGTCTCCTAGATTGGCTAGGTGTCACTTGGGAGCCTCCGACAAGATTGTGGATTTGAACCAAGGAGTTTGTAAGGGCAAGGAGATCGCCTACTTCATGAAGATCTAACGCTAGTGAGGCAAGTCCTTCGTGGGCGACGGCAGTGATGAAATACACAAGGTTGCTTCTTCGTGGACCCTTCATGGACTCGCGCAACCGTTACCCTCCGTGGGTTGAAGTCTCCATCAACATGGATGTATGATAGCACCACCTATCGGAACCACGACAAAACATCCGTGTCTCCAATTGCGTTTGAATAGTCCAAACCCTTCCCTTTACATTCTTGCAAGCTGCATGCTTTACTTTCCGCTGCTCATATACTCATTGCATGCTTGCTTGATATGTATTGTGTTTGTTAAACTTGTGCTTAAACTCCACTTAAACTTAAGAATATTAAAAACTGCAACTTTTGGCACTTAGTGTCTAATCACCCCCCCCTCTAGACACCTCTTCTCGATCCTTTCACGCTGCGCTGCATATCCAGTGATCAAGGAAGGGAGTTGCTGATTGACATACACGATAGGGACTACGGACACCACTTGTCATCACGGACCCTCGTCGGCAAGGTGTTCCACAATGGATTCTATTGGCCTACAACAGTCAACGACGCAGCCGAGCTTGTGAAATCCTACGAAGCTTGCCAGTTCCACGCCAAGCAAATCCATCAGCCAGCTTAGGGTCTTCAAACTATCCCACTCACATGGCTGTTCGAGGTCTGGGAGCTAGATATCCTAGGCCCGTTCCCACAGGTGCCAGGGGGCTACCGCTACCTCTACGTCGCCATCGACAAGTTCACCAAGTGGGCAGAAGTGGAAGCCGTCCGTACCATCCCAGCCGGCTCTGCCGTCAAGTTCATCAAGGTCCTCGTAATCCGCTTCGGGGTCCCCAACCGCATCATCACAGATAACGGTTCGCAGTTTACTAGTTCAAAACCTATTGTGCTAACCTTGGAACACAGATCTGCTATGCTTCGGTGGCCCACCCCAGGAGTAATGGTCAGGCCAAACGTGCTAACGCGGAGGTCCTGAGGGGCCTCAAGACCAGGACCTTCAAGAAGAAGCTGGAGGCCTGCTGCCGGGGCTGGCACGACGAGCTCCAGTCTGTACTGTGGTCTATCTGAACCACCGCCACCAAGCCAACGGGAGAGACTCCATTCTTCCTCGTCTACGGAGCAGAAGCGATCCTTCCTCATGAGGTCAAGCATCGCTCCACATGGGTCCTGGCATTCGACGAAATGCAGCAGGACGCCACGCGGGGGATGGACCTCGTGCTGGGGGAGGAACGCTGCGGCGAAGCTGCGCTACGGGTGGCGAGGTACCAGCAAGCATTGCGGCAATAGCACTGCCACAACATCCGCTCCAGGACACTCGAGACGGGCGACCTAGTCCTGAGGCGGGTCCTCTCCAGGGAAGGGTTGCATAAGCTTTCACCAATGTGGGAGGGCCCGTTTAAGGTTGTCCACATCTCCAGGCCTGGCGCCGTGCGCCTGGAGACACAAGACGGGGTACCAATCCAAAACGCCTGGAACATCCAGCACCTCCGGAAGTTTTACCCATGAAGCAAGGCCCAGAGCCTGTGAAGCAAGGCCCAGAGCATGTGAAGAAAGGACCAGAGCCTGGGAAGAAGGCCCAGTGCCTGTGAAGAATCGCCGCCCGTGACATTCTCACGTAATAATGAGTTGGGGCTGTACACGCCCCTGAGTCTCAGGAGTGCTGGCCTCAGGCCCTGGGGCTCCCACCACTCCTAGTGGCAGCACTTATCTCCGCGCTGGTGAGAAGACTTGAAGACTAGATTAGGTGCCGGACGCGACTTTTCATTTGCTTTCCGTAGTTGGCTCGCTTTTGCTTAATCGAAGTTGCTTTTCTCGTTCCTTGCTGATCTGACCCCCTCACCTCTCACTGCATTTTTCCTGCTTGGGTTTGCTCGTGTTCTCTCTCTCTCGCATGCCTCGCGAGCAGGCTAGGCAAGTGCCCTTGCGAGCATTTTTTTCCTTCTCTGCTGTCTCGCGAGCCACCCTCATTCGAGCACAAAAGTTGGCGTGCTTCTCCTAGTCTATGCCCCTCAGTTACCGCGACACAAAGTGCCAGGTCGGGGCCAGGGTGATCAACAAATCTTTTAGCGCACTTCCTAACGAGTTTTTGTTGTTCCCGAGTGAATGCAGGCCGCCAAGGCATGATGGACACAAGGAAATGAGCGCCTCATCAGGAAGAGGGCATCCCGTATATACCAGGTTAAGTTATCTTCGCACGAATAACGACACAACACGGGAACAACACGCATAGTGCAACAACTAAGGAACTATAGTTCGATACACGCCCCCCTGGGCCCATACTGGTTTCATTCTTGATGCAGGAAAAAGAGTAAAACAAAAGCAGTGTTGTAGCAATCCGCAGAGGCAGACCCCTAGCGACACCCCGAGCCTAGCCGGATCATTTTTTGCGCTTCACGGAGGCGCGGCGACGAGATGACCCACTGCCTCCTTCAAAGCGGGCACGGCGGCTGGTCGTAGCCACTGCTGCTGGAACTGTCACCAGAGGAAGAGCCGCCATAGCTGGAGAAGACACGACCGCCCCCTGAGGGCAGGCTCGCCCTCATCCTCGTCGCGGCCGTCCCCGAGACCGAGCACCTCCTCACCATCGTTCGCCTCAGGGCAGCACCCGGCGCGGTGACCATCTTCCCCAAACACCCTCACGTAGAGGGTCGATCCACCATTGTACTTAAAGTGGAGGGCACACTGCCTGCCCAAGCCGCGCGCGCGGGCGAACGTCTGCCAGCCGCGGGCCAGAGCTATGTTGCCCGTGGCGGAAGTCGCGACTGCAACCCAAGAAACCTTCCTACAACAACCATCCGCCTGCAGCCAGAGTCCGCCTGGACCAGAGGCCGACAGCTCGTCAGTGAAGAAGCGCGGAAGTGGGAGCCAGTTGCCGGCCGGATTCTCCGAATAGACGACAAACTCCGGCGACACTTCCATCATGCCGAAGCGTGGATGGGGGGGCACCACCAGAGCACGCCTCCCGTCATCAACTAGATCTCCATGGCTGGGACGACCCCCTCCACGTACCGCGACGCTGCTCCAATGGTGGGCCGCGGCAGGGGACACGGTGCGCTTGCACGGACGGCCGCGCCCGCGCTTGGGCACTTGGGAGTCGGGTCCCTCGCGAGGGGCCTTACCCTTCTCGGCGGCGGAGAACTACCTTCATGGCGCCATTAGTGACACTACAAGCAATGGAGCAAAAAAGAAGTAAGCAAGCGAGGAAGAGATGGGCGACGGGGGCTCTGCCCCCTCCCCATTTATAGCAAGAGAAGGCCAATCGGCGCCTCCCACGATCGCAGGTAATGATGGTTCTCATTGCATGTCGCAGAGACTTGTCGAGTCGTGCAGTCGCTGAGGCAGCATGGGGAAGCGGAGACACCCGCATCCGATCAACCGCCATGCATCAACCGAGGCCGCAGGCTTTTGGGGGCCCACGGTTCTCTGTACTTGACCCTTGGCTTCGCCGTGAAGCCAAGCCCGAGCGCACCTTGGGCCCGGGGGCTATTGTCGGTGTTCTAGGAACGAGGGTCCCTAGACTTGCCTGCCTGTGGCCCGTGGCGTGGCTAAGCCAGCAGGCCGTATGGCCCATCTTCATCAACAAGGCATCCAAGACCCTCGCGAGGGGCCATGCCTCGCGAGGGTGGACGACACAAGACCTCCTCTGGAGTGTCCTAGTCGGGCAGGCTCACAAGGGGCAGAGATAACAAGGCGAGGCAAACCTCACGAGGCTCTCATGACGTGAGCCATGACGATCGACACCAGGCGGGCGCCAACATGCACAACATCCTTGTTTCCACTTTGGTGATAAGGAGTCCAGCGCAGACGAGGAGTACCAAGGCATCAGGCAAAGGTTGCCATGTTAGTGCAACAAGACCAAGACCAGAAGGACGACAAGACGGAGGTCATTGTGGTGCCCAAGACGGCGTCACCACTAGAACCTTTCGCAGGCGGAGACCACCTTTGTCAGGATAGCTTGTACTAGTTGTCCCCCTTCAAATTTGCCCGCCGTTGTTGGCTCACTTCCTGCTCAATATTTGGGAAGAGGACCAGGGCCTCTATAAATAGGACTAGCCACCACCATAGGCAGGGACGGATCATCAAGATCATCCCCACCCACACAAGTTAGCCAAGCACGAGAACACCTCGCCCTCAAGAGGCTATTCTTCCCCTTGTATTGTTCATCATCAGCCCAAGAGGCAATCCACCACCACCACACTGGAGTAGGGTATTACACCACAGCGGTGGCTCGAACCAGTATAAATCTTGTGTCTTTCTGTGTTGCGAGTTTATCGAGTTTGTCCGTGAGATCTTAGCGAGCTAGGGCGTAGATCGGTGGTAGGAAAAGACTTCGCGCGCACCCCAGTGTTCGAACCTTAAGGGTTTGCCGGCACCCCACGTCCGACACCCACTATTGATTCTGTTGGGGAACGTAGTAATTTCAAAAAAATTCCTACACACACACAAGATCATGGTGATGCATAGCAACGAGAGGGGAGAGTGTAGTCCACGTACCCTCGTAGACCGAAAGCGGAAGTGTTAGCACAACACGGTTGATGTAGTTGTACGTCTTCACGGCCCGACCGATCAAGCACCGAAACTACGGCACCTCCGAGTTCTAGCACACGTTCAGCTCGATGACGATCCCCGGACTCCGATCCAGCAGAATGTCGGGGATGAGTTCTGTCAGCACGACGGCGTGGTGACGATCTTGATGTTCTACCGTCACAGGGCTTCGCCTAAGCACCACTACAATATTATCGAGGATTATGGTGGAGGGGGCACCGCACACGGCTAAGAGATCAATGATCAATTGTTGTGTCTATGGGGTGCCCCTGCCCCCGTATATAAACGAGCAAGGGGGAGGAGGTGCGGCCAGGCAAGGGGCGCCCTTTTCCATGTTGGACTAGGACTTGGGGGGGAAGGAGAGAGAGAGGGGAAACAAAAGGGGGGGGTGCCGCCCCCCTCCTTGTCCAATTCGGACTTGGGGGGGAGGGGCGCACGGCTGCCCCTTCGCCTCCTCTCTACTTCCTCCACTAGACCCATTAAGGCCCATAAGGTTACCGGGGGGTTCCGGTAACCCCCCGGCACTCCGGTAAAATGCCGATTTCACCCGAAACACTTCCGATGTCCAAAAATAGGCTTCCAATATATCAATCTTCATGTCTCAACCATTTCGAGACTCCTCGTCATGTTCGTGATCACATCCTGGACTCCGAACAACCTTTGGTACATCAAAACATATAAACTCATAATGAAACTATCATCGTAATGTTAAGCGTGCGGACCCTACGGGTTCGAGAACAATGTAGACATGACCGAGACACGTCTCCAGTCAATGACCAATAGCGGAACCTGGATGCTCATATTGGCTCCTACATATTCTACGAAGATCTTTATCAGTCAGACCGCATAAGAACATACATTGTTACCTTTGTCATCGGTATGTTACTTGCCCGAGATTCGATCGTCAGTATCTTAATACCTAGTTCAATCTCGTTACCGGCAAGTCTCTTTTCTCGTTCTGTAATACATCATCCCGCAACTAACTCATTAGCTGCGATGCTTGCAAGGCTTAAGTAATGTGCATTACCAAGAGGGCCCAGAGATACCTCTCCGACAATCGGAGTGACAAATCCTAATCTCGAAATACGCCAACCCAACATGTACCTTTGGAGACACCTGTAGAGCACCTTTATAATCACCCAATTATGTTGTGACATTTGGTAGCATACAAAGTGTTCCTCCGGTAAATGGGAGTTGCATAATCTCATAGTCATAGGAACATGTATAAGTCATGAAGAAAGCAATAGCAACATACTAAACGATCAAGTGCTAAGCTAACGGAATGGGTCAAGTCAATCACATCATTCTCCTAATGATGTGTTCCCATTAATCAAATGACAACTCATGTCTATGGTTCGGAAACATAACCATCTTTGATCAATGAGCTAGTCAAGTAGAGGCATACTAGTGACACTCTGTTTGTCTATGTATTCACACAAGTATTATGTTTCCGGTTAATACAATTCTAGCATCGAATAATAAACAGTTATCATGACATAAGGAAATAAATAATAACTTTATTATTGCCTCTAGGGCATATTTCCTTCAGTCTCCCACTTGCACTAGAGTCAATAATCTAGATTACACAGTAATGATTCTAACACCCATGGAGCCTTGGTGCTGATCATGTTTTGCTCGTGGAAGAGGCTTAGTCAGCGGGTCTGCAACATTCAGATCCGTATGTATCTTGCAAATTTCTATGTCTCCCACTTGGACTAAATCCCGAATGGAATTGAAGCGTCTCTTGATGTGCTTGGTTCTCCTGTGAAATCTGGATTCCTTTGCCAAGGCAATTGCACCAGTATTGTCACAAAAGATTTTCATTGGACCCGATGCACTAGGTATGACACCTAGATCGGATATGAACTCCTTCATCCAGACTCCTTCATTTGCTACTTCCGAAGCAGCTATGTACTCCGCTTCGCATGTAGATCCCGCCATGACGCTTTGTTTAGAACTGCACCAACTAACAGCTCCACTGTTTAATGTAAACACGTATCCGGTTTGCGATTTAGAATCGTTCGGATCAGTGTCAAAGCTTGCATCAACGTAACCATTTATGATGACCTCTTTGTCACCTCCATATACGAGAAACATATCCTTAGTCCTTTTCAGGTACTTCAGGATGTTCTTGACCGCTGTCTAGTGATCCACTCCTGGATTACTTTGGTACCTCCCTGCTAGACTTATAGCAAGGCACACATCAGGTTTGGTACACAACATTGCATACATGATAGAGCCTATGGCTGAAGCATAGGGAACATCTTTCATTTTCTCTCTATCTTCTGCGGTGGTCGGACATTGAGTCTTACTCAACTTTACACCTTGTAACACAGGCAAGAACCCTTTCTTTGCTTGATCCATTTTGAACTTCTTCAAAACTTTGTCAAGGTATGTGCTTTGTGAAAGTCCAATTAAGCGTCTTGATCTATCTCTATAGATATTAATGCCCAATATGTAAGCAGCTTCACCGAGGTCTTTCATTGAAAAACTCTTATTCAAGTATCCCTTTATGCTATCCAGTAATTCTATATCATTTCCAATCAGTAATATGTCATCCACATATAATATCAGAAATGCTACAGAGCTCCCACTCACTTTCTTGTAAATACAGGCTTCTCGAAAAGTCTGTACAAGACCAAATGCTTTGATCACACTATCAAAGCGTTTATTCCAACTCCGAGAGGCTTGCACCAGTCCATAAATGGATCGCTGGAGCTTGCACACTTTGTTAGCTCCCTTTGGATCGACAAAACCTTCCGGTTGTATCATATACAAATCTTCTTCCAGAAATCCATTCAGGAACGCAGTTTTTACATCCATCTGCCAAATTTCATAATCATAAAATGCGGCAATTGCTAACATGATTCGGACAGACTTAAGCATCACTACGGGTGAGAAGGTCTCATCGTAGTCAATCCCTTGAACTTGTCGAAAACCTTTCGCAACAAGTCGAGCTTTGTAGACAGTAACATTACCATCAGCGTCAGTCTTCTTCTTGAAGATCAATTTATTCTCAATTGCTTGCCGGTCAACAGGCAAGTCAACCAAAGTCCACACTTTGTTCTCATACATGGATCCCATCTCAGATTTCATGGCTTCTAGCCATTTTGCAGAATCTGGGCTCACCATCGCTTCTTCATAGTTCGTAGGTTCATCATGATCTAGTAGCATGACTTCCAAAACAGGACTACCGTACCACTCTGGTGCGGATCTTACTCTGATTGATCTACGAGGTTCGGTAGTAACTTGATCTGAAGTTTCATGATCATTATCATTAGCTTCCTCCCTAATTAGTGTAGGTGTCACAGAATCCGGTTTCTGTGATGTACTACTTTCCAATAAGGGAGCAGGTACAGTTACCTCATCAAGTTCTACTTTCCTCCCACTCACTTCTTTCGAGAAAAACACCTTCTCTAGAAAGGATCCATTCTTAGCAACGAAAGTCTTGCCTTCGGATCTGTGGTAGAAGGTGTACCCAACAATCTCCTTTAGGTATCCTATGAAGAAACATTTCTCCGATTTGGGTTCGAGCTTATCAGGTTGAAGCTTTTTCACATAAGCATCGCAGCCCCAAACTTTTAGAAACGACAACTTTGGTTTCTTGCCAAACCACAGTTCATAAGGCGTCGTCTCAACGGATTTTGATGGTGCCCTATTTAATGTGAATGCGGCCGTCTCTAAAGCATAACCCCAAAATGATAGCGGTAAATCTGTAAGAGACATCATAGATCGCACCATATCTAGTAAAGTACGATTACGACGTTCGGACACACCATTACGTTGTGGTGTTCCAGGTGGCGTGAGTTGCGAAACTATTCCGCATTGTTTCAAATGTAGACAAAACTCGTAACTCAAATATTCTCCTCCATGATCAGATCGTAGAAAGTTTATTTTCTTGTTACGATGATTTTCAACTTCACTCTGAAATTCTTTGAACTTTTCAAATGTTTCAGACTTATGCTTCATTAAGTAGATATACCCATATCCGCTAAAATCATCTGTGAAGGTGAGAAAATAACGATATCCGCCACGAGCCTCAACATTCATCGGACCACATACATCTGTATGTATGATTTCCAACAAATCTGTTGCTCTCTCCATAGTACCGGAGAACGGCGTTTTAGTCATCTTGCCCATGAGGCACGGTTCGCAAGTACCAAGTGATTCATAATCAAGTGATTCCAGAAGTCCATCAATATGGAGTTTCTTCATGCGCTTTACACCGATATGACCTAAATGGCAGTGCCACAAATAAGTTGCACTATCATTATCAACTCTGCATCTTTTGGTTTCAACATTATGAATATGTTCACTACTATCGATATTCATAAAAATAGACCACTCTTCAAGGGTGCATGACCATAAAAGATATTACTCATATAAATAGAACAACCATTATTCTCTGATTTAAATGAATAACCGTCTCGCATTTAACAAGATCCAGATATTATGTTCATGCTCAACGCTGGCACCAAATAACAATTATTTAGGTCTAATACTAATCCTGAAGGTAGATGTAGAGGTAGCGTGCCGACCGCGATCACATCGACTTTGGAACCATTTCCCACGCGCATTGTCACCTCGTCCTTCACTAGTGTTCGCTTAATCCGTAGTCCTTGTTTCAAGTTGCGAATGTTAGCAACGGAACCAGTATCAAATACCCAGGTGCTACTGCGAGCTCTAGTAAGGTACACATCAATAACATGTATATCACATATACCTTTGTTCACCTTGCCATCCTTATTATCCGCCAAATACTTGGGGCAGTTCCGCTTCCAGTGACCAGTCTGCTTTTAGTAGAAGCACTCAGTTTCAGGCTTAGATCCAGATTTGGGTTTCTTCTACTAAGCAGCAACTTGCTTGTTGTTCTTCTTGAAGTTCCCCTTCTTCTTCCCTTTGCCTTTTTCTTGAAACAAGTGGTCTTATTGACCATCAACACTTGATGCTCCTTCTTGATTTCTACCTCCACAGCCTTTAGCATTGCGAAGAGCTCGGGAATTGTTTTATTCATCCCTTCCATGTTATAGTTCATCACAAAGCTCTTGTAGCTTGGTGGCAGTGATTGAAGAACTCTGTATATGACACTATCAACCAGAAGATTAACTCCCAGCTGAGTCAAGTGATTATGGTACCCAGACATTCTGAGTATATGTTCAGTAACAGAACTGTTCTCCTCCATCTTCCAGCTATAGAATTTATTGGAGACTTCATATCTCTCAATCTGGGCATTTGCTTGAAATATTAACTTCAACTCCTCGAACATCTCATATGCTCCATGACGTTCAAAACATCGTTGAAGACCCGGTTCTAAGCCGTAAAGCATGGCACACTGAACTATCGAGTAGTCATCAGCTTTGCTCTGCCAGACGTTCATAACATCTGCTGTCGCTCCAGCAGTAGGCCTGGCACCCAGTGGTGCTTCCAGGGCGTAATTCTTCTGTGCAGCAATGAGGATAATCCTGAAGTTATGGACCTAGTCCGTGTAATTGCTACCATCATATTTCAACTTCTCTTTCTCAAGGAACGCATTAAAATTCAACGGAACAACAGCACGGGCCATCTATCTACAATCAAACATAAACAAGCAAGATACTATCAGGTACTAAGTTCATGATAAATGTAAGTTCAATTAATCATATTACTTAAGACCTCCCACTTAGAAAGACATCCCTCTAATCTTCTGAGTGATCACGTGATCCAAATCAACTAAACCATAACCAATCATCACGTGAAATGGAGTAGTTTTCAATGGTGAACATCACTATGTTCATCATATCTACTATATGATTCACGCTCGACCTTTCGGTCTCAGTGTTCCGAGGCCATATCTGCATATGCTAGGCTCGTCAAGTTTAACCTGAGTATTCTGCGTGTGAAAACTGGCTTGCACCCGTTGTAGATGGACGTAGAGCTTATCACACCCGATCATCACGTGGTGTCTGGGCACGACGAACTTTGGCAATGGTGCATACTCAGGAAGAACACTTTTATCTTGAAATTTAGTGAGAGATCATCTTATAATGCTACCATCAATCAAAGCAAGATAAGATGCATAAAAGATAAACATCAGATGCAATCAATATAAGTGATATGTATGGCCATCATCATCTTGTGCTTGTGATCTCCATCTCTGAAGCACCGTCATGATCACCATCGTCACCAGCGAGACACCTTGATCTCCATCGTAGCATCATTGTCGTCTCGCGAATCTTATGCTTCTACGACTATTGCTACCGCTTAGTGATAAAGTAAAGCATTACAGGGCGATTGCATTGCATACAATAAAGCGACAACCATATGGCTCATGCCAGTTGCCGATAACTTGGTTACAAAACATGATCATCTCATACAATAAAATTTAGCATCATGTCTTGACCATATCACATCACAACATGCCCTGCAAAAACAAGTTAGGCGTCCTCTACTTTGTTGTTGCAAGTTTTACGTGGCTTCTACGGGCTTAGCAAGAACCATTCTTACCTACGCATCAAAACCACAACGATAGTTTGTCAAGTTAGTGCTGTTTTAACCTTCGCAAGGACCGGGCGTAGACACACTCGGTTCAACTAAAGTTGGATAAACTGACACCCGCCAACCACCTATGTGCAAAGCATGTCGGTAGAACCAGTCTCGTGTAAGCATACGCGTAATGTCGGTCCGGGCCGCTTCATTCAACAATACCGCCGAACCAAAGTATGACATGCTGGTAAGTTGTATGACTTATATCGCCCACAACTCACTTGTGTTCTACTCGTGCAAATAACATCAACGCATAAAACCTGGCTCGGATGCCACTGTTCGGGAACGTAGTAATTTCAAAAAAAATTCCTACGGACACACAAGATCATGGTGATACATAGCAATGAGAGGGGAGAGTGTAGTGCACGTACCCTCATAGACCGAAAGAGGAAGCGTTAGCTCAACACGGTTGATGTAGTCGTACGTCCTCACAGCCCAACCGATCAAGCACCGAAACTACGGCACCTCCGAGTTCTACCACACGTTCAGCTCGATGACGATCCTCGGACTACGATCTAGCAGAATGTCGGTGAAGAGTTCCGTCAGCATGACGGCATGGTGACGATCTTGATGTTCTACCGTCACAGGGCTTCGCCTAAGCACCGCTACAATATTATCGAGGATTATGGTGGAGGGGGCACCACACACGGCTAAGAGATCAATGATCAATTGTTGTGTCTATGGGGTGCCCCCTGCCCCCGTATATAAAGGAGCAAGGGGGAGGAGGTGCGGCCAGGCAAGGGGCGCGCCAGGAGGAGTCCTCCTCCCGCTGGGAGCAGGACTCCCCCCTTTTCCATGTTGGACTAGGACTTGGGGGGAAGGAGAGAGGGAGGGGAAAGAAAAGGGGGGCGCCGCCCCCCTCCTTGTCCAATTCGGACTTGGGGGAGGGGCGCGCGGCTGCCCCTTGGCCTCCTCTCTACTTCCTCCACTGGGCCCATTAAGGCCCATTAGGTTACCGGGGGGTTCCGGTAACCCCCCGGCACTCCGGTAAAATGCCGATTTCACCCGGAACACTTCCGATGTCCAAACATAGGCTTCCAATATATCAATCTTCATGTCTCGACCATTTCGAGACTCCTCGTCATGTTCGTGATCACATCCGGGATTCCGAACAACCTTCAGTACATCAAAACATATAAAATCATAATGAAACTATCATCGTAACGTTAAGCGTGCGGACCCACGGGTTCGAGAACAATTTAGAGATGACCGAGACATGTCTCCGGTCAATAACCAATAGTGGAACCTAGATGCTCATATTGGCTCCTACATATTCTACGAAGATCTTTATCGGTCAGACCGCATAACAACATACGTTGTTCCCTTTGTCATCGGTATGTTACTTGCCCGAGATTCGATCGTCGGTATCTTAATACCTAGTTCAATCTCGTTACTGGAAAGTCTCTTTACTCGTTCTGTAATACATCATCCCGCAACTAACTCGTTAGCTACAATGCTTGCAGGGCTTAAGTGATGTGCATTACCGAGAGGGCCCAGAGATACCTCTCCGACAATCGGAGTGAGAAATCCTAATCTCGAAATACGCCAACCCAACATGTACCTTTGGAGACACCTGTAGAGCACCTTTATAGTCACCCAGTTACGTTGTGACATTTGGTAGCACACAAAGTGTTCCTCCGGTAAACGGGAGTTGCATAATCTCATAGTCATAGGAACATGTATAAGTCATGAAGAAAGCAATAGTAACATACTAAACGATCAAGTGCTAAGCTAACGGAATGGGTCAAGTCAATCACATCATTCTCCTAATGATGTGATCCCATTAATGAAATGACAATTCATGTCTATGGTTAGGAAACATAACCATCTTTGATCAACGAGCTAGTCAAGTAGAGGCATACTAGTGACACTATGTTTGTCTATGTATTCACACAAGTATTATGTTTTCGGTTAATACAATTCTAGCACGAATAATAAACATTTATTATGATATAAGGAAATAAATAATAACTTTATTATTGCCTCTAGGGCATATTTCCTTCAGATTCGGGTAACATCGCGAAGCTGCATCGTGAAGCTGCAAAACTTGTTAAGAAATATTTAATCCTTCCTGTGCGAGGCCTCATGTATGGGTTAGTTATGGCCAAATGCACCGCGTTGCGGTACTCGTGGGGCATGGACTAAAGGGGGACGCGCCGATCAAGAACTCAGACGATAACGCCCTGTAGAGACCAGGGGAGTGCGCACGCGCATACCACATGTCCAGCCCCCCTCGCGGGGCATGCGAGGGTGAGCATCGGGCAACTGCCGCCCTCCTTGGCGAAAACAAAGGGTCGAGGGAAGAAATAAGAAGAAGAGGCAAGCCAACGAGAAACGCTGGAACTCCAAATTTCATAAAAGGAAAAGAGGCAAGCCAACTACAGAAAGCAAATGAACAGCCGCGTCCAGCACCTAGTCTAGTCTTCTCACCAGCGCGGAGCTAAGTGCTTCCACTAGGACGTGGGAGGGAGCCCCCGAGGCCCGAGGGCAGCACTCCGGAGACTACGGAGCGTGTACAACCCCACTCATTATTACGTGAGAGTGTCACAAGCGGAGACCTTCACATGCACTGGGCCTTGCTTCATGGGTAGAACTTCCGGAGGTGTTGGATGTTCTAGGCGTTCTGGATGGGGACCCTGTCCTGCGTCTCCAGACGCACGATGCCAGACCTAGAGACGCGGGCAATCCTAAATGGGCCCTCCCACATGGGAGAGAGCTTATGCAGCCCTTCCCTGGAGAGCACCATGTCGGCATCCTGGGAACGGGGGTCCCCAGACTTGCCAGCCTGCAGCGTGCGGCGTGGCTGGGCTGGCAGGTCTGTAGGGCCCATCTTCATCGAAAAGGCATTCAAGACCCTCCCGAGGGGACACAATTCGCGAGGCGGATGATGCAAGACCTCCTTAGGAGCAGCCTCGCCAAGCAGGCTCGCGAGGGGCGGAGAGATCAAGGCAAGGCAAACCTCGCGAGGTCCTCATGATGTGAGCCATGACGATCGAGACCAGGCGGGCGCCAGCGCGCAATGTCCTCGTTAACTCTTTGGTGCCATGGGGGCAAGCGCAGGCGCGGAGTACCGAGGCATTGAGGAAAGGTTTCCATATCGGTGCAACAAGACCAAGACCAGAAGGACGACAGGACAGAGGTCACCATGGAGCCCAAGACGGTGTCATCACCAGAAACTTTGGCAGGCGAAGACCAACTTTTGTTAGGATAACTTGTACTAGTTGTCCCCTTTCAATTTGACCGTTGTTGGCTCCCTTCCCGCTCAATATTTAGGGAGAGGACCAGGGCCTATATAAGTAGAACTAGCCACCATAGGGAGGAGGGAATCAACCTCATCACAAGTCGAGAGCGGATCCAAGATCATCTCACCCACACAAGTTCACCAAGCACATGAACGCCTCAACCTCAGGAGGCTGTTCTTCCCCTTGTACTATTCATCATCAGCCCAAGAGGCAATCCACTACCACCACACTGGAGTAGGGTATTACACCACAATGGTGGCCTGAACCAGTATAAATCTTGTGTCTTTCTGTGTTGTGAGTTCGTCGAGTTCGTCCGCAAGATCTTAGCGAGCTAGGGCGTGGATCGATAGGGAGAAAACCTTCGCGCGCACCTAAGTGGTCGAACCTCAAGGGTTTGTTAGAACCCGTGATCCGACATTTGGCGCGCCAGGTAGGGATGCGCCGGAGTCTCTTCCCCACCAATCGACCCGTCGACGCTCCGTGGCCCCGATGTCCGGCGACCCAAGGGCCGACTCCGACCGATGGGTAGCCTGGCCAGTCCAGGCGGCACCACCTGCCCATGAAAACCTCAACCCCACGCTCCAGGCGGCGCGAGCGCCACCTAGCGCTGTGGGGCATGGGCCCCGCGGCCAGTAGTCATCCACCCTCAGTCCACAACAAGCGCGAGCCGCTGCAAGGGCCGCAAACCACGTCGCAGCAACGGCGCCACACACCCGGCGGGAGCAGGCGAACATGCGGGCCACGCTAACGGTGGCGCGAGAGTTGCTGCTGCCGGCTGATGAAGAGTGGATGCGACGCGCTTCTGGAACGTGTCCCTAAGCTGCTGGATGCGGCGGCGTCAGGAGCGCCGCCTTTCTGCTATCTACTTCCTTCCCGAGCCACTAGTGGACTTCACGACGGGCCTCGCCGCAACCGCGCGCCCTCGGGTGCACCCGGGGGCTTCATCGACACCAGGACGGCTGTCAGCGCCGGGGGCCCCATTTCCCCCACACCGCCTCTGATGAACATGGGCACGAGCATTGCCCCCCATGACCCTAGCGAGGCATCGCGCTATCATCCTCAGGATGCCACGCTGGGTCGATCAATGTGGAGTGTGGGGCACTACGACGAGGTGTTTGGGGTGACAACCCCGGAAGCCTATATGCCCCGCATGATTTACCAGGAGTACACGCTGGAGGACGACCCTGGCTCGTTTCTCGGGCCAGGGTGGGAGGAGGAGGCATTAGGAGCTGAAGCCTTCCAAGAGCCGCCAGAGAGCCCCGCCAACCGCGCCGTCGACGACGGATACATGGTACCACTAATCCCTCAGGAGCAAGCTTATGCTAACCATGAGTCAGAGATGAACCAGGCCACGGCGCCGAATGGTGGCACTGGCACGGCGATGCCCACCCCGACGGGAGAGACCCACTGGGGTCTGCGTGGAAGGGGCCAGGAGCAAGGCCCCTCCCCGTGTCGCGCGGAGCAAGGCAACGCCCGGAGGTAGACCCTCTGCCGGGGTGGCGACCGCGACCTTTCCCCCGGCAGAGGACCCGTGGTCGCCGAGGGCGCTGCTGACGTCCCCTCTACCCTCGTTGGGTGGCGCAAGGCGGGGCCCTCGCCTGGTGATATGAAGGAAGGCCGGTACCTGTGAAGCAAGACCCAGTGCCTCTGATGATTGCTGCCCGTGACACTCTCACGTAATAATGAGTGGGGTTGTACATGTCCCGGAGTCTCCGGAGAGCCGCCCTTGGGCCTCGGGGGCTCCCTTCCACGCCTAGTGGCAGCACTTAGCTCCGCGCTGGTGAGAAGAAGTCGAAGACTAGACTAGGCGCCGGACGCGGCCATTTGCTTTGGATCTCTTTTCTCTAACCCTGCCTTCTGGATTTGGATTTAAGTTGAAGTCTAATTTTCATTTGATGCGCGTGGGGGGATGCCTTTTCTCGTTCGAGTTATTTCTCGCAGTCTCGTTCTTGCCTTATTTCGGAGTTCGCGCCAGTCGCTCCCCATCGCGAGCCGGGCTGGGCATTAAGCACACGAGCCACGCGCGTGCCGAGCCGTGGCGGCCGCTCGCTTATCACACGGCCCTCTCGGGCGTGGCGACGAATTCATCAGGAGCTCCTCAAAAACTTGCAATCTCTCGGGCCAGTTTTGGGCTCGTCCAAGCTAAGGTAAACCGTAACAACAACCCTGCCTCGGCGTGACTAAGCTCATGAAGAGGCATACTCAATTTAGCACGAACGGATAAAAGCTGCGATTGTTTATATGAGGGGCTCCCCCTCTCTAAATACTCTTACAGTCTTCCAGGGCCACGCCCAAGTTTTTACAGGATAAATAATAGGGAAACAAGGAATCAGCCGGATACGTCGCTCGCCGCGTCCCTCATGTCATCTTCAGATGCGTCGATGGCGTCACTGTCACCATCGTTGGCGTTGCCTCCACCTTCGTCGGTGTCGACGACGCCGTCATCAACCATTTCACCTTCGTCCGCCGCAACCACAACCCCGTCATCGTCAGGAGTGAAGGCCCTGACCAGCGCATCCACGTGGTTTTCTACCCATCGCGCCAAGTCGCCCCGGATTGGTTCCGACACGGGAGCAGTAATGGCGTCGAAATCAAAGTTGAGATCAATGTTCTGGAGGTGGCTGAAGACGCGGGAGAACACACGCCCAAGCAGACTGTGATGTCTCTCTTCCACAAGCTGGCGAGCCCTATTAGACCGGGCTTCTAGGCGAGTCACCACGTTGGTGAAGAAGCTCAGGTGACTGACGTAGTCATTCGAGTGGGGGGGGGTGCATTCTCGTCGCAGATGAAGCCCAGGGTGGCATTAGACCTGTTCCAGAGGCCCTAAAGCATGGGGGCGTGCGCGCGCTCCAGCATCCCCCCTTGAAGCACTTCCTCCCTGTTTTGTTGCACGACGTCCTCAGCATCATCAACCTGTCTCTAAAGAGAAAGCAGCTCGGCGCGGGTGGAAGCCAAGTCCGCCTGCGCCGTGACCAGGGCAGCGGCCATGGCCTCCTCACATCCTCCTGTCCGCTCCCTCAGTCCCCGGAAGCTTCAGCTTTAGGGTGTGGCGGCCTTGAAGATCCGCGCGAACCTCGGCCACCCAGCGGTCGACCTCCTCCTGGACCTTGACCTCGCGAGCCCCGAAGGCATCTTCCGCTTGGGCAACTAGATGCTCCCTCGTCTCCAGTTGGTCAAGCTCGAGGCTACGCTCCACAGCTTCCAGAGCCAACGCCTCCTCGCACTTCCAGACCTTGTCTTCCTCGGCAGGCGTCCCCCTCAGTGATGGGAGGGCGGCTTTGCGCGTCTCCACTTGCTGCTCGAGGGATGCACCCCAAGCGTGGATCTCCCAAGCGCGCTTCTCTGCAGCCAGCTTCACGAGCCTCCTCCAGAGCTCAGGAGCAGGCCTCACGGGAGGCCACAAGGGAGGCCTTAGCCTTCATGTTTTCTAGCTCGCGTTGGTGGCGCTCGAGGCTAATGGCCACTTTCAGCCTGTGCCACTCCTCCGCCAACCTAAGACCCTCGGCCTCAAGGCGCACGTCGACACCGTCAAGTTCTTCGCCGAGTTGGTTCATCATGTCCGTCGCCTCCTGGAAGAGCTCATGATGAACGATGCTCCGCCTGCACTCGAACTCGAGCAGACGGCCCATCTCGCCCTCCGCCACGGGGGCTGTGGGCGAAGCCTAGTGCGGCGCCCCCCCTCTCAGCAGGGGGCTGGGGGTTGGCGTGGCCCCAGGTGCTAGCCGGCCCTCGCGAGGGGCCTGAACTAAACAAGGCCCACTGCTTGAAGAAGACCCCAGGGCCAAGGCCAGCCAGCTGCCGACCGTGACCAGGGAGGAGCCCATGGCATGCCTGCTGCGCTCCGAGCGAGGCTGTGAAGGAAGGACGGCGAAGGCGCAAGATTGGGGTGCCTTGATGACGAACGAACTCCCACGGTTGACCCCATGCCATGGGAAGCACCTAAGCTTGCGGCACTGGGGCTTGGCGGGTACGACAGGACAAGAGGGAGATGCTTCTCAGGAGATTTCATAGCCTTGGCAGAAGGGGTCTTGAGGGGACAATCATCAGGAAGGTAAGATGGCACATATAAGATCACCAAGATAAGGTACTTACTCATCGACGGTGATGTACTTTCGTCGCTTCAACGGCCCGAAGATATCGCTGCCGCTCGGAGATCATTTCCTCTTGCGGAGCTCCTCAAAGTCCATGCAAAGCCGACAGAAGCGCTGAACGTGGCGGCCAGTACGGGGTGAGCCCGGTGAAGTGCTCGGGAGAACGACTTCAGGGGTGCCTGGCTATGGAGAACAGTCAGGCGCCATCTCACCGCGACCTCCCGAGGCCTCCAGAGTTTCAGCCTCGGGAGCCGCGTGCTGCATTGCCTCAGCGACCGGCGTCCCATAATCGCGGGATCCTGAGGACGACGCCTCAGGAGCCCCAGGCAGCGTCCGCACATCAGCACTCATGCCGCCAGCCTCCGGTGGCGCTCGTCCCCCTACACCCACATTCGGGACGAGCTCGGCACCAGCGATGAAGAGGGGAACCACGCTGGCAGGGTTCTCGTGGGACCCCACCAGGACGTCCGGACGCAGCCCCCACTCATCAAAGGAAGGCATGCTCCCCTCGAATTCAGCCTTGTTCCTGAAGTGGTACAATAGACAGTTCTTCCCAGGTAAGTTGTCCAGAGAAGGGACACCTGACAGGAACTTGAGCACCATTTTTCGTGTCCCAAGGGGAAGCTCGGACTCCTGAAACCTCATATGGTCCTGACTGCTGAGCAAGGTCCACATCGGGCGAGAATGGCGCTGAAGCGGAATAACCCAACGCCTGACCAACTCCTTCACCACCATCGGCGCGGTCATGTCGCGATCCTTCAGCATCCTTAGCCTGAGCCAGGTGGGGACAAGATGGGGTCTCGCGAGCCTCTCGTGGACCTAGCCGGAGTGGGGAACGGCAGGCGTTGACAGGGCGTGGAGTAGTGGGCTGAGCACACCGGTGTCGACAAATACCCACCGTGTCCGAAACTCGCTCATAGATGGAGGAAGCTCGAGGTCGATCCCCGTGCCTGCCGTCGCGGCCATGGCCTGGAAGCTCACACACCCCGAGCTTTGCCGGGGATCGGTCAGATGCAACAAGAAGAAATGGTGGAGAAGGGCCACAGAAGGAGCGATGCCCACCATGTCCTCGCACACAAAGGTGAAGATGGCGAGGAGAGTCATGGATTGGGGGTCGAGATGCAGCATATGGATCTGGTAGTGTTCAAGAACCGCATTGAAGAAGGCAGAGAAAGGGGGAATCAGGCCCGCCCAAAGGGCATCAATGAAGACTGGGACCTCGGTGACCGCCCGAGCGATGCGAGCGCGAGACGTAGGCCAAGCCACCATTCCCTCCCACTCGTTGAAACTAGTGGCGAGCATGGGACGCACCTTTTCCATGGCCTCGTTGTTGAGCACCAAGGATCTGCCGACTGCAGGCTCGGCGGCCGGAGGCGCACTTGGCGGAGACAGCGGCTTCTTCCCCTTGTCTGCTTGTTTCGGCGCCATGGCCATGAAGCAGGCGGAGTGTAGGTTAGATTGGAGAGTAGGGGCAGAGTCTCAAGGAAGAAAAAGGACTATGGAAGCAAGGCGTGGGCAATGGGAGAACAACTGTGTACGTTGCAAGGGCCGCATAGCCAGGCGGATTCAAAGGCAGCATGGGGAAGCGGAGACGCCCACGTCCAATCAACTGCCACGCGTCAACCGAGGCCGCAGGCTTTTCGGGCCCGTGGCGCTCCGCACTTGACCGTCTGGCTTCGCCGTGAAGCCAAGCCCGAGCGCGCCTTGGGCCCGGGGACTATTTTCGGCTTTCTGGGAACGGGGGTCCCCAGATTTTCCTGCCTGCGGCCCGCGGCGTGGCTTGGCTGGCAGGTCTGTATGGCACATCTTCATCGACAAGGCATTCAATACCATCGCTAGGGGCCAAGCCTCGCGATGCGGACGATGCAAGACCTCCTCAGGAGCGGCCTCGCCAAGCAGGCTCGCGAGGGGCGGAGAGATCAAGGCAAGGCAAACCTCGTGAGGTCCTCGTGACATGAGCCATGACGATCGAGACCAAGCTGGCGCCAGCACACAGTGTCCTCATTTCCTCTTTGGTGCCAAGGGGGCAAGCGCAGGCGCGGAGTACCGAGGTATCAAGGAAAGGTTTCCATATCGGTGCAACGAGACTAAGACCAGAAGGATGGCAGGACGGAGGTCACCATGGAGCCCAAGACGGCGTCATCACAAGAACCTTTGGCAGGCGAAGACCACCTTTTGTCAGGATAACTTGTACTAGTTGTCCCCTTTTGAATAGGCCGTTGTTGGCTCCCTTCCCGCTCAATATTTGGGGAGAGGACCAGGGCCTATATAAGTAGAACTAGCCACCATAGGGAGGAGGGAATCAACCTCATCACAAGTCGAGAGCGGATCCAAGATCATCTCACCCACACAAGTTCACCAAGCACAAGAACACCTCAAGCTCAGGTGGTTGTTCTTCCCCTTGTACTGTTCATCATTAGCCCAAGAGGCAATCCACCACCACCACACTGGAGTAGGGTATTACACCACAACGGTGGCCCGAACCAGTATAAATCTTGTGTCTTTCTATGTTGCGAGTTCGTCGAGTTCATCCGCAAGATCTTAGCGAGCTAGGGCGTGGATCGATAGGGAGAAAACCTTCGCGCGCATCCCAATGGTCGAACATCAAGGGTTTGCTGGAACCCGTGATCTGACACACCCACCATAGGACGAGATCCCCACCACAAGCATCCGGTCGCAGACGCTGCGACAGTGGTACCGTTGCAGCGCCTGCTGGTATCTTGCTGCTCGGAGCAAGGCTTCACGATGGGGTTCCTCCCCCTGCACGATGTCCATCCTACGCATGGCGTCCTTCTACGCCTCATCAAATGCCGGGACCCGCGCGGAGCGATGCCTGACCTCATGAGGGAGAACCGCTTCTGCTAAGTAGACGAGGAAGGACGGGGTCTCGCCTGTTGGCTTGGTAGAGGTGGTGCAGATGGACCACAGCATAGACAAGAGCTCATCGTGCCAGCCCTTGCCGCAGGCCTTGAGCTTCTTCTTGAAGGTCTGGGTGTTGAGGCCTCTCAGGACCTCGGCGTTGGCGCACTCGGCTTGACCGTTGCTCCTGGGGTATGCCACCAAAGCGTAGCAAATCTGCATTCCAAGGTTAGCACAATAGGTCTTGAAAAGATTGCTAGTGAACTGTGAGCCGTTGTCGGTGATGATGCAGTTAGGGACCCCGAACCAGCTTATGAGGCCTTTGATGAACTTAACTGCTGACCCGGCTGGGATGGTGCAGACGGCTTCGACCTCTGCCCATTTGATGAACTTGTCATTGGCGACGTAGAGGTAGCGGTAGCCCCCAGGCGCCCACGGGAACGGGCCCAGGATGTCCAGCCCCCAGACCGCAAAGGGCCACAAAAGCGGGATAGTCTGAAGGCCGTGAGCCGGCTGGTGGATTTGTTTGGCATGGAACTGGCAGGCCTCGCAGGACCTTACCAGCTCGGTCGCGTCATTGAGTGACGTGGGCCAGTAGGACCCACTACAGAACGCCTTGCCAACCAGAGTATGTGACGATGACTGATGCCCGCAGTCTCCACCGTGTATGTCAGCCAACAGCTTGTTCCCCTGCTCCCTAGAGATGTAGCGCAAGGAAACATCATTTGGTTGTTTTCTGTACCGCTCATCATCCTGGATGCAGTATGTCGTAGCCTGCCGAGCCACACGCTCCGCGTCCTCCTCCTTCTCTGGCAGCGTCCCATGCACCAGATATGCCTTGAATTCCTCGGTCTAGCACCCCTCTTGAGGCTCCAGCACCAGGAGCAGACTTGCTCCTAAGGTAGGGCCGCAAGCGGGGGCTCCCGAGGCTGCTGGCTGAGGGAGTTCTTCTCGAGGTGACGTAGTTCCCGCAGCTGCAGGGGTCGCTGAAGGCTTGAAGAGTTTCTCTTCGAAGACACCTGGTTCTTGGGGTAGCCACCTCGATGCGTTCTTGGTGATCTCGTCAGCCTCCTTGTTGGTGCCGTGTGTCACATGTTGTACCTCTAGGCCCAGGAATTACTTCTCCATCTTGCGCACTTCCGCGAGGTATGCCTCCATATGCTCGTCCTTGGTTCCTACACCTTGTTGGAGAAGTTGACGAGGAGCTGTGAGTCACCCTTGATGGTGAGATGCTTCACCCTTAAGGCTGTGGCGGCCTTGAGGCCAGCGATCAACCCCTTGTACTCCGCGATGTTGTTGGAGACCTTCTCACCCCGCTGGAAGTAGAGCTGCATGACATAATATAGCTTGTCTTGGGTGTGCGAGATGAGCACAGCGCCAGCCCCTGCACCTTGTCGTGCGAAAGCACCATCCAAGTACATGACCCAGCCATCCGGTGCTTCATTTCCCGGTGATAGGGATCGGCTCTCGCCTACTTCGGGCTCCGGAGCGTCGGTCCATTCCGCAACGAAGTTAGCAAGCGAAGCTCCCTTGATAACCCTAGTCATGCTGAACTCCAACTAAAATGCTTGTAGTTCAATGTTCCATTCAGCTCTCTCCCCGCAGCATTGGGGCTCCGGAGCACCCTCTCCAGAGGGTAGGCTAAGACGACCTTAATTGGGTGGCCTTGGAAATAATGGCGCAACTTGCATGAGGCCACCAGGAGCGCAAGAAAGAGCTTCTGCGGCATTGGGTATCGTGCCCTCGCGTCCCATAGCATGCTGCTGACAAAGTATACTGGGTGCTCGACAAGGGAGGGAGCGTCAATGGAACCTGTGTCCTCCGGAGGTTGTGGTGCCTCCTGAGGTGGGGGACATCAGGAGCCTAGTCGCCCATCTGGGCCTCCGCGGGCCCTTGAACGCCGTCTTGTGGGGTGTGACCATCTATGGGCATCGTCTTGGCCTTAGTGGCGCTGTCTTGTGACTGCACCATTTCAGCCGGGGACGTAGTATTGTGCTGGGGGTTCTTGGCCCGGTGCTCCTCCGAATCGCCACCAAGGCTGAGCTGGCGGAGTGAGGCATAACGGCCAGATAGAGCACCAGAGGCTCGAGGGGGCGAGGTGCCACCATCACCGGTGGGCTGGTTAGGTATCTCTTGAGGTCTTGAAATGCGAGATCTGCCTCTGGGGTCCACTCAAACGGGACTTTCTTCATCATCGTCTTGAAGAACTGCAGAGCGCACTCCCCCAGCTTGGAGATGAAGAGCCCCACCGAGGTCACGCAGCCTACAAGTTTCTGCATTTCCTTGAGAGTTTGTGGTGGGCTCATGTCTTCTATTGCCTTGACCTTCTCGGGGCTAGCCTCTACCCCTATGTGAGAAACAAGGAAACCCAGTAGCTTGCCGGAGGGAACACCGAACACACACTTCTCCAGGTTGAGCCGCAAATCCACTTGGCGCGGGCTAGCGAAGGTCTCCTCCAGCTCCTAAATCAGGGTTCTCGCCTCCCAATATTTTACCACGATGTCATCGATGTAGGCTTCGATGTTTTTGCCGAGCTACTAACCCAGGGCGATGTGCATCAGCTGCTAGAAGGTCACCCCAGCGTTGCGTAGTCCGAACGGCATGCAGGTGTAGTAGTACACCCCGCACGGGGTCAGGAAGGTGGTCTTCTCCACATCCTCCACTGCCATCTTGATCTGGTGATAGCCCAAGAACGCGTCCAGGAAGCACAGTAGGTCGCACTTAGCGGTGGAGTTGATGATCTGGTCAATACGCGGAAGCGGGAACGGGTCTTGGGGACATGCCTTGTTGAGGTTGGTGAAGTCGAAACACATGCGTTCCTTCCCGCCTTTCTATGGCACGACGGCGGGGTTCGCCAGCCACTCCGGGAACCGGACCTCACGAATGACACCCACCCGCGTCCAGCTTGCGAGTTTCCTTAACGATGAAGGACTGCTTCTCTGTGGACTATGGCCGCACCTTCTGCTTCACAGGGTGCACATTGGGGCAAACCCTTAAGTGATGCTCGATTACCCCCTTGGGACCCCTATCAGCTGCTTGAGTTCCCAGGCGAATACCTCCTTGTTCACGCGCAAGAACTTCACTAAGGCCTCCTCTTGACCCGGGTCGAGGCCGGCGCCTATGGTGAAGGTGGCCCCGAGGATCCACCTTCCTCGACCGGTAATTGCTTCGTTTTGACCCGGTCTTGAGTGAACAGTTACTTCTTCTTGGTCGGCGCGGCTTCCTTAGCCACTGGGGTGGCTTCGCCGGCTGGGCGCGCTGCCGCTGCGGCCCTGAAGGTAAGCTTGAGAGCCGTAGAGCTTCCTTGGTGTCTCCCGCGACAGTGAGGACGCCGCTACTGCCCGGCATCTTCACGAGGTTGTAGGCCGGATGTGTCGCTGCCATGAACTGAGCGAAAGCTAGTTACCCGAGGATGGCGTTGTACGGGAGGCCGATGCGGGCGATGTCGAAGTCGATGAGCTCGGTGCGGTAGTTTTCCCGGGTACAGAAGGTGACCGAGAGGCGTATCTACCCCAAAGGGCTGGTGGACCCACTGCCAACTCTAGAGAAAGGCTTGGTGGGGCGGAGCCGTCCGTACAACACATGAAGCAAGCCAAAAGCTTCCACGGAGAGCACGTTGAGGCCTGCTCCGCCATCGATGAGGGTCTAGGTCATGGCAACGCTGCAGATGGTGGGCGTGCAGAGCATTGGGAGTGCACCCGAGCCGGCTGTGGTAGCGGGTTGATCCCCTGAGTCGAAGGTGAGGTCGGCTTTGGGCACCGCCCGTCCTGGAGGGTATATTTTTGTGATTTTTCAGGGTTGGTTTGGACATTTCAATGCATTAACTGAGTTTTCAATGCATTTATGTGCATAATTCAAATTTGAACTACATGCACATGCTCCAGTGCATATAAATTGGTTGAAAAATCAAATCTATGTCCTTGGGTGCATGCTTAGGTCCTATGCAAGAAATGGGAATGAATTTCGAACACCGGGGAACCGTTGATTGGTGGCAAAACGTTGAGATGCCTGGTTTTTAAATTCTAGTAAATCCAAAAATCGTCTGAAATTCATGAAACTTGGCATGCTATCATTAAGCGGAATCAACAAGTCATGGTAAAAAAGTTGTCCCATTTGGGGCAGGTTTGGGTATATGCTTCTTACCGACCAGAGCTTCTCACAACAAGCATGATGGTTTCGATAGGGAATGTCCCACCTTTGGGGACAAAACGATATCCATTGCCTCTTATTGCTTTCAAAGTTTTTCTCGTGTCAACATAGAACAACAAGAGTGTTGTGTCAATTTTTGTGATTTTTCGGGGTTCGTTTGGACATTTTTATGCATTAACTGAGTTTTCAATGCATTTATGTGCATAATTCAAATTTGAACTACATGCACATGCTCTAGTGCATATAAATTGGTTGAAAAATCAAATCTGTCTCCTTGGGTGCATCCTTAGGTCCCATGCAAGAAATGAGAATGAATTTCAAACACCAGGGCACCGTTGATTGCCGGCAAAATGTTGAGATGCCTGGTTTTTAAATTCTAGTAAATCCAAAACTCGTCTGAAATTCATGAAACTTTGCATGCTATCATGGAGCGGCGTCAACATGGTGTGGTAAAATTTTTGTCGCATTTGGGGCAAGTTTGGATATATGCTTCTCACATACCAGATCTTCTCACAACAAGCATGATGGTTTCGATAGGGAACGTCCCACCTTTGGGGACAAAATGATATCCATTGCCTCTTATTGCTTTCAAAGTTTTTCTCGTGTCAACATAGAACAACAGGAGTGTTGTGTCAATTTTTGTGATTTTCCGGGGTTCGTTTTGACATTTTTATGCATTAACTGAGTTTTCAATGCATTTATGTGCATAATTCAAATTTGAACTACATGCACATGCTCCACTACATATAAATTGGTTGAATCATCAAATCTGTGTCCTTGGGTTCATGCTTAGGTCCCATGCAAGAAATGGGAATGAATTTCAAACTCCAGGGCACCATTGATTGCCCGTAAAACATTGAGATGCCTGATTTTTAAATTCTAGTAAATCCAAAAATCATCTGAAATTCATGAAACTTGGCGTGCTATCATGGAGCGGCATCAACATGCGGTGGTAAAAAAAATTTCCCATTTGGGGCAGGTTTGGGTACATGCTTCTCACAAACCAGAGCTTCTCACAACAAGCATGATGGTTTCGATAGGGAATGTCCCACCTTTGGGGACGAAACAATATCCATTACCTCTTATTGCTTTCAAATTTTTTTCTCGTGTCAACATAGAACAACAGGAGTGTTGTGTAAATTTTTGTGATTTTTGGGGTTCGTTTGGACATTTTTATGCATTAACTGAATTTTCATTTTTTATGCGGATAATTTAAATTTTAACTACATGCACATGCTCCAGTGCATATAAATTGGTTCAAAAATCAAATATGTGTCCATGGGTGCATGCTTAGGTGCCAAGTAAGAAACGGGAATGAATTTCAAACACCAGGGCACCTTTGATTGCCGACAAAACATTCAGATGCCTGGTTTTTAAATTCTAGTAAATCCAAAACTCGTCAGAAATTCATGAGACTTGGCATGCGATCATGGAGCGGCATCAACATGTCATGGTAAAAAAATTGTCCCATTTGGGGCAGGTTTGGGTATATGCTTCTCACAACAAGCATGATGGTTTCGATATGGAACATCCCACCTTTGGGGATGAAACGATATCCGTTGCCTCTTATTGCTTTCAATTTTTTCTTGTGTCAACATAGAACAACAAGAGTGTTGTGTCCATTTTTGTGATTTTTCGGGGTTCGTTTGGACATTTTTATGCATTAGCTGAGTTTTCAATGCATTTATGTGCATAATTCAAATTTGAACTACATGCACATGCTCCAATGCATATAAATTGGTTGAAAAATCAAATCTGTGTCCTTGGGTGCATGATTAGGTCCCATGCAAGAAATGGGAGTGAATTTCGAACACCAGGGAACCGTTGATTGCCGATAAAATGTTGAGATACTTTGTTTTTAAATTCTAGTAAATCTAAAACTCGTCTGAAATTCATGAAACTTGGCATGCTATCATGGAATGGCACCAGACATGCTGTGGTATTTTTCGTGTCCATTTTGAGAAAAGGTGCACTCGAATAACAGCCAACAAAGGCATTTTGAAAAAATAGCTGCCACTTTAATATCTCAAATGGTTGTATAATTCAAATCATGTGCATTCTGGTAACCATTCAGGTGACGCCACATCTCTTCATTTTAATGGCTATAGGAGGTGTCGTGTGGACTGCTGCTTGACCTTGACTGAACGGGAGGCGTGCGAGTGGAGTCCGGTGCGCAGGCTGACCTAGAGGCGTGCAAGTTGTCCTCCAATGCGCAAGCTCACCGGGAAGCGTGCAAGCTGTACACTGTGCAGGCTCACTGGGAAGCGAGCCCTTTGACTTCCATGGCCGCCCGCCTTCCTCTCCATTAATGGTGCCCGAGCCGCTGTTTAATACAGGCGGCCTTACTGTTCGCCTCCCATTCCCCTCCCTCCCGCAGACCTCCACCAAAGCCATGGCGTAGAATGATCATCTGCCACTACTCTTCAAGTTTGGTGAAGTCGACTCCGAGCCGGAGGAGATAGAAAATAAGGAGTAATGGGGCCTCATGGACATGGCCCAGAACAAGCTGGCGGCGGCTGTTGCTGCCCCCGCTCCCGTCACAGCTCCCATCCCCGCGCCCGCGCCAGCGACCATCCCCGTAGCATTGACGGGCTGGTCGCCGAGCACTATCGTAGAGTTGGAAGCCGAGGGTGTCAGCGAGGTCTCCACGGACCCGCGTGAGCTCATGTACATGCTAGCATCAGCGCCCGCGCTCGTGCTCGTGCGAGCCCCTCCACCCACTGTGGCGTCGGCCCCCGTGCATTTGGCTGCACCCGCCGCACCCGTGCCCCTGCCCATGCGCGCCCCTCCACCCTCCGCGGTGCCGGTCCTCGTGCATTTGGCTGCACCCGCCGCGCCCATGCCCGTGTGCCCACCCCCTCAGTGGCATGGGACGCTGCCGTCGACCGCTACCTCTCAATGGCGCCAGTTGCCGTCCTCCCGCGCCCCACTCGTCAATCGCGTGACGACATGATGTTTAATTTACAAGTGAAGAACATTTTGTGCTGCCTTGAAGACTGCAACAACGGCATCCTGGAGGATGACAACGACAGCGTGGCACGCCGCCTCGGCCGCCGCCGGAAATAGTTCTTTTGGGGGTTTAATACTGTATCTCGGATTCTCGATCATTTGAATATAAATTCGCAGTGTGACTGAATGAAAGATATGGTTTGAACAAACTTGCCTTTTTCTCTCTTAATGTACAGACTTATCAAATGTTTTTCATTTGAAAAAACGTCAATGGTTTTTAAATATAAATACTCATCGCAAAATTTTTAGTTAGAACACATGTACGCAAACCGACAGCTTCCCCAGGAAGCCAAGGGAAAATGTGCCGAGCAGGATTTCTGCACCCCTTCAACGCAAACGGTTGTTTTGGATGACCCGTGTGGAACCACGTAGAAACAATTGGGTAAAATTTGCATCTTCCATTTTGTGTATGTTGCCATTTCTCAAATAGGAAAGATTGACATTTGTTTACCTAGTAACATTGCGATTTGTCAACCTTGTAACCCTGCGATTTGTCAAAATATGCAGCTAAAAAACAATAGCACTAACTAATTTTTGCAACTAAAATCACTAGCACTGTTTGTATGGACACCACTAGTAGGCGTGAGTTGATGGACGCATATGCAAATGTACCATTGATTACATACAACAAGTCATCAACCCACAACGACAATGAGGATACACATTGGATTATAGATCATTCCCAACAAAACATCCTAGTAAAGTAAAGTTTTTCTCACACAACAAATAACAAAGTGATGAAATGAACTTCAGCTCAACCACTCATCGGCGTTGGAAACGCTTGCTTTCAACCAGAAGTGATTCTCTAGGAAGGGCCAGCTACTATCAATCTCGAGACCAACGTAGGACTGATCATCCAGGCTGAAGTGGCCTATGTCGGGACCCATATTGGGACGGTAGGGAAGCATAGCAATGTCCAAGGTATAGATACATTTGCTTCTCATAAATAGTAGTAACGTTGTGTCAACAGCAGCTGGATCGCCTTCCACCATCATTGGATAGTTTTGTCCAAGGAAGAGCGAGTTTCCTCCTAAACTTTCAATATTGAACCAGGGGGAAGGTGTTGGCGCTAGTACACTAGTATCCACCCTGAATACCCCGCAACAGATGTTGGAATAGGTCCAGAGAGTGCGACCATGTGAGATAACACCTGCTTCCTTAGTAACATCAGCAGTGCCCTATATACTGACAAGAAGAGGTGATCCATCGGAATAAGTTGCCATGCGCCACTTAGTATGTGGGTCCTCATGCTCGTGATCATCAGCATCGTCATCTCCCCCTTGGTTATAAAATTTTTCAAGTATACGTGGTGGAATGTTCACATGACCTTGGAAACACAAGAAGGTTAGTCAGTAAAGGGAAACTAGCTAACCCGCATGCATGTGGATGAAACAATTATAATTATGGTGGAAGACAAACATACCGAAAGCATCAGGATTCCATGCAAAAACAGTGCCACGAGTGGTGGAAGCAAACACAAGACCCTCATATTGAATTGCATCACAGTACTCATCCGTGTACATAAATTGACTTTTGAGCAATATCCATCGAGACGTGGAAGTAAGGAAGGCAACAAGCTTGTCGAAGATAGCAACAACTTCATAGTTCATGTAATCCCAAGAGCGGTTGGGAACTCTACATATTGCTATCTTCTGTAGACGAAGGTCACCATGATCATATTTGAACTCACGTAGAATACCGGTGTACTCAACCTCTGGGCGGTCTGAGATTTTTGGAAGTCAAACCCGGTGACGAGTGTACACATTCACAAGTTCCCACTCGCAGTTGTACCCAATATAAACAACCCAATATCCATTTGCGCCTGCCCAAGCCTAGCCCTCAAGCGATGGCATCTTAACATCATACGTGTCATTATCAAGCGGCATCAAGTTGCACAAGGCGAGGCTTCCCTCGTCCCCGCGCCAGTCAGCGGGATCACGGCGAAGAAGATAGGGGAGATCAAACCGCTCCTGGACCCTTGGATTCCTTGTAATGATGTTATTAGTTGAGTCAAGAATGGTCTTGAACGAACCTGCCATGCTAGCCGAGGTGATGACGTTGCACCAATCAATGAGTTCCTCCACCACGTCATCTTCCAGATTGGGGCAAGAATAATGGGGTCGTTTTCGGCCTGTTCCCTCCATGTAGAAGATGATCGAACAATGGCAGAAGGAAGGGTGAAGGCAAATGGAGGGAGGAAGAGTGTGTGATAGCAGTTCCAAATCAAGAGGGAAGGCGAAGAGGCGGTGGACGGTTTCCACGGTACAAGAAGAGGCTAGTGGGGAGCGAATGGTTGCCACAAAGGTCACACACTGACGAGAAGGCCAAGTGAGCCGCATGCTGTATATCGCGCACACCTTGATCTAGCTGACCGTTTCTTTTGTGTTGCCTAATCACAAATAGTTCATTCGAGTGAACCATATGATGTACATTGCACACACCTTAATCTGGCTGCCCGTTTATGTTCTCTTGTCTCAATGCAAACAGTTCATCTGAGTGAACCGCATGCCATATATCGCCCACACCTTGATCTGGCTGACCGTATCTTTTGAGTTGCCTAATCACAAACAGTTCATCCGAGTGAACCATATGATGTATATCGCACACACCTCCATCTGGCTGCCCATTTCTTTTGTGTTACCTCATCGCAAACAGTTAATTGAACTAAACCGTATGCCCTGCATCGCACACGCAACTAAAATCTAAGTTGTGTTTGACGCATCCATCATCGCAAATGTTTTGCACCTTTTTTGACGGGTTTTTTACACCACCATTTGCGATTATTGCATCGCACACAGTTTCGTTGAACGGTCTCTGATCGTAGTGTCACGTTAGCAGCATCCTGCAGAAGTGTACTACATGTTATGACCCGGCAACCCCAAAGTGACAATAGTTGGTACACTTCCCGGTGATGACCGTAGTTTGAGGAGTTCATGTTTGCACTAAGTGCTAATGCTTTGGTCCGGTTCTCTATTGAAAGGAGGCCTTAATATCCCTTAGTTTCTATTAGGACCCCGCTGCCATGAGAGGGTAGGACAAAAGATGTCATGCAAGTTCTTTTCCAGAAGCACATATGACTATATTATTGATGAATTGGAGTTAGTTCTGTGTCACCCTATGTTATAACTGTCGCATGATGAATGCCATCCGACATAATTATCCATCATTGATCCATTGCCTACGAGTTCATTTCATATTGATCTGTGCAATGTTAATTTTCCATTGCCACTATTATGATTGCTACAAAACTGCTACTGTTACTTTTGCCACCGTTACCATTACTTCCATGCTACTTTGCTACTAAATACTTTGCTACAGATATTAAGTCTTTCAGGTGTGGTTGAATTGACAACTCAGCTGCTAATACTTGAGAATATTCTTTGGCTCCCCTTGTGTCAAATCAATAAATTCCGGTTGAATAGTCTACCCTTGAAAACTATTGCGATCCCCTATACTTGTGGGTTATCCTCTACCGCTGCCATGTAATCATTCGAAACATAAAAAGATTTCTCTTAGTCTCACATAGGATTGGGCTAAGCATCACAGTGGATCTAAGCTTAGAGAACCAATACCCCTCTTAATAGTACAGAGGTCCTATGACTCAAATAAATGAAAGAAGAACAGCAAAATGAATACTACGTGTCGGAGTAATGGACCACGGGTAGGCTAACCCAGGCCCAGAACCTTTCAAGACATCGGGGCAGGCTGCGCCCCTCGAGACCCCAGGACGAAGAGCCGCCTTCTGAGAGTCGGCGGCGAGGCGGCCGACTGCCCACTCGCGGCCGAGTCCCAGGGACGACTTCAAGATGAGCCGACTCCTGACTGGCGACTTCCAGAGAAGCCGGCCATGGGGAGTCGGCCCGCGATGCAACAACCCCCATGCCCTCATAAAGAAGGATAAGACGGGGAGTGGCCATAGTAAGGTCCACTCCCACCCCTTTTCCAAGGGCAGGCGTGGCCACAGTACGCCATACCCGCGGAGATCTCCGCCCGGCGCAACACTATTGCCATGCCGGCCCTGACGTCAGCCCTAGTGGGCGGAGTCCTGTGCCCACGATGGCCTGCCGGTACGGCCCAGGGATGGCGGCTCCCACCAGTCGACGGGCGTACGGAAGACGGCGAGAGCGCCACCAGTCGGCCTAGTTGGGAGTCGGCCCCCAGGAGTCGGTCAGCCCCTCCCACAGGCCCCGCGCGCCATTAACCAGACACGACAGGGAGTGGCAACAGTGATCGCCCGCTAGACGTCGGAGCTGTTGCCACGGCCCCATGACCAAGCTCACATCATTAGAAGCACGGCCACAGTAATCCGCAGCCGGCAAGACCCGCCCGCAGTGGACGCGGCCTGTCGGCTCCGTACCGAGCCAGTCGGCAGGCCCCAGGAGTCGGAGGATAAGATGGCGGCCAGAGAGACTGACGGCTGGGGCCGCGTCTAGCCGGATTACCATTGTACCCCTGGGGGTCGGCCTATATAAACCCCCCTAGGGCACCCATGCAAAGGGTTGGAATCCATTAGCACTAGACCAGATCATATAGGAAGGAGAGAACTAGCCTTGCCTTCTCCTACCTCCAGGAAACAGCTCAAGGAGCAACCGTGTACACACTTTGCCATAGTGATCATGCGGAGATCCCGCATAGCAACAGTAGGGGTATTATCTCCACGGAGAGCCCCGAAGCTGGGTAAGATTCGCCGGCGTGCATGCCTTCGCCTTATCCCATTTCCAGGCACCGGCGACATTCTACTCGCTCCCACCATGATAAGCCATCCTTTGGCATATGTCGCACCCAACCCCCGACATTTGGCGCCCACCGTGGCGCCTGGTGCACCGTCATCCGGAGACCTGCTCTGGACGGGAACCCTTTTTCTCCCTGGCGAGCGTAGCCAGCCCGGCATGCCAGATGGATTTTGCGCCGACGCGCTGCACGGCGCTGAGATCGTCCGCGCAGCCTGCCGCCTCGCCGATCTTGTCGGCGAGGTTCGCCTCTCCGACGAGCCTGCATCCGATGCAGGCACGGGCGGCCCAGAGAGCCTCCTCGCGGGCCTCCTTAACCAACTCCACATCGCCAGCGAGCCTGCCATGGACTTGGAGTCTGTAGGCTCCACCGACCCGATGCTGGTCGACTCCCACACCGTGTCGCTTGACGCGTTCCCCACCAACGTGGTGGTCTACCATGAGCCGCTCCCTCGCGTGGAGAGCTACGGAAGCACCCTCACAGAGGTGCTCTTCATCAGTCATGACGAGCATCCCGGCGGAGGAGCGCATGACCCACTTGGCGCGGCATTGCAAGACCTGACCGCGCCCATTCCGGAAGACGCTGACGCAGAGACGCTGGAGGCATGCCGCCTCCAGCTTGTCAAAGGCGCGAAGAAGCTGGCTAGCATGAGACGCTTGTCAGAAGCCTACCAGCATGAAATGGATCGCGCTGTGGGTGGCTCGCTAGCCCCAGCTGGGCCCAGCCGCTTAGGCACGGTCCAGCAGTGCGGGGTGGCCATCGCCAACCTATTTGGGGCAAATCTTCCTGTATACGCCACGCCTGCGGAGAACATTCGAGCCTCCCAGGCGGCGGCGGACGAGCTGGACAACTTCGAGGGCGAAGAGCGCCGCCTGATGACAGAGCGAGTCCAGCGGCTCCTCGACGCGGCTGCCGCGCAGAACGAGGTCGGCTGCCGCATAGAGGCGCCCCAGCGACAAAACAACGACCCGCCTCCACGCCGAGACCAAGGCGCGACGTCTCGGATGCCGACTGGTGGCGCCCGAGGAAGGAAAGACAAGGATCCGGCTGTCAGCCGCAGTCGGACTCGCATTACCATAGAGCGCGACCAAGACGGCCTCCCAAGAGCAGTAGAACGACGGGACGACTGTCCGCCTCCTCCTCCTCGCAAGGAAAGGCGAGTCTCCCTGCCACCTGTTGACCATCCAACTATCGGTGACCGCCTTGGCCGCCGAGAGGGAGTCGGAGAAAACGACGCCCGCCACCGAATCGACCAACTTCACCGATCCTTGGCGCTGGAAGAAGAAGACGAGTTAGGTCCGCCTTGTTTCGGGCCCCGCATTCGAGACGAGCGCTTTCCCAAAGGGTTCACGCTCCCAAGAGACACGCCCAAGTACACTGACTCCGTGAAGCCGGAGGACTAGCTGGTTGACTACTCCACGACCGTCAACATAGCGAACGGAAACAAGCGCGTTGCCGTAAAATACGTTCCGCTCATGCTCCAGGGCATGGCCCGGACATGGCTGAACAGCTTGAAGCCCCGCAACATCAACAGCTGGGTCGACTTCACTGATGCATTCGTCTGCAATTTCACAAGCACGTACAAGCATCCTCCCAAGCCTCGCCAGCTTTCCTTGTGCATGTAAGGCCCCAACGAGTCGACCCGCGACTACCTCACGCGTTGGGTTGAGCTCCCGAACTCTTGTGAGGGCGTGCATGAGGTGCAGGCTATCGAGTAATTCACCGCCGGGTGCAGAGAAGGCACCCTCCTCAAGCACAAGCTCCTCTGCGACGAGCCAGAAACCCTCGACGAGCTGCTGATCATAGCAGACAAGTATGCCACGACAAACTCCTCCATGAAGGCGGAGATTCAAGTTAGCGCGACTGGCAAAGTGGCCCCTCAGGCTCCTAGAACTCCGGCTGGAGATGCCAGTCGGCGACAATAGCCAAGCGACCACAAGCTCAAGGCCCCGCGGCCGGCTTCCAGCAGCCGGCAGGTGGCGACAGTCGAAGACCAGCAGCCGGATGGGCAGCCTCCACTCAAGCGATAGAAAGGCGGCAAGCCCAACTGGTTGCCGGCTTTCTCATACGAGCAGACTCTGGATGGTCCTTGCAAGTTCCACGGCGGCACGAAGCCGTCGAATCACACCACCCGGAAGTGACACTAGCTCACCAGGATCGCTAAAGGAGACGGCCTCCTGCCTCCCCCGCCTGGTGGGCAGCCGCCTCCGCCTCCGCCCCAGCAGCCGGCTGTCAGGCCAGTCGGCGCAGTACAAGACGAGTACCCCGAAGAGCATGGAGCCTACATGGTATTTACCAGCATGGCTGATTATCGACGCAGCAGGCGGCTGCAGCAGCAAGAGGTGAACGCAATAGCATCCGAGACACCAGAATTCATGCACTGGTCCGAGAAGCCTATTAGCTGGAGCAGAACTGATCACCCAGAGGTGATGCTGAGTCCGGGCTCTTATGCCTTGGTCTTGGATGCCACCTTTGCCACGGATAGTCGAGCTGCTCGTTTCTCGCGAGTTCTGATAGATGGGGGCAACAGCATCAACATCCTGTTCAAGGACACCATGGAGAAGTTGGGAATCAAGCAAAGATAGCTTCAGAACAGCCAGACTGTGTTCCACGGCATTGTTCCTGGCCTTTCCTGCTCACCAATCGGCAAGATCCTGATTGATGTCCTCTTTGGAGACAAAGATCACTTCCGCCGAGAGTCAATTTGGTTTGAGGTGGTGGATCTCGAGAGCCCATACCATGCATTACTTGGCCGACCCGCCCTGGCCAAGTTCATGGCGGTCCCCCACTATGCCTACCTCATGATGAAGATGCCTAGTTCCAAGGGGATTCTGACCGTAGCCGGCGACTACCGGAAGTCATCTGCCTGTGCGGCTGAAAGTAGTCGGTTGGCCGAGTCCCTAGTGATCGCGGCCGAGAAGCGGCTCCTTGACCGGGTTGTGGCGATGGTCGGCAAGCAGCTAGAGGTGTCGCCTAACCCCAAGGAGTCGGAGGCTGAGGGTTCGTTCAAGCTGGCCAAAGAGACAAAGAAGATACCCTTGGATCCGGAGCACCCAGAGAGGTACGCTGTCATAGGCGCAAACCTCGATAGCAAATAGGAAGGCGAGCTTGTCGATTTCCTCCGTGAGAATCGGGACATCTTCGCATGGTCCCCCAAAGACATGCCAGGTGTACCGACGGAATTCGCCGAGCACAAGTTACATGTCCAATCTGATGCGAAACCAGTCAGGCAGCCCTTGTGCCGCCTATTAGAAGAAAAGAGAAGAGTTGTCGGAGAAGAGATAGCCCGACTCCTAGCAACCGGCTACATTATGGAAGTATTCTTTCCAGAATGGCTAGCCAACCCGGTCCTGGTACAGAAGAAGAACAAGCAGTGGCGAATGTGTATTGACTACACAAGCCTCAACAAGGCTTGCCCCAACGACCCATTTGCTTTGCCAGGAATTGATCAGGTGATAGACTCCACTTCCGGATGCGAGCTGTTGAGCTTCTTGGATGCATATTCAGAATATCACCAGATCAAGCTGAACCCGGCTGACAGACTGAAGACCGCCTTCATCACACTGTTTGGAGCATTCTTCTACCTAACCATGACGTTCGGCTTGAGGAATGCCGGCGCCACCTTTCAGCGTTGCATGCAGAAGTGCCTCCTCAAGCAACTCGGCAGAAACGCCCACGTGTACATGGACGATGTGGTGGTGAGGATGGAGAAGCATGGAACACTGCTGGAAGACCTCAAGGAGACCTTTCAGAACCTGCGCCGATTCCAGATCAAGCTCAACCATGAGAAGTGCCTCTTCGGAGTACCAGCCGGCCAACTCCTTGGTTTCCTGGTCTCTGAACGTGGCATAGAGTGCAACCCTGTAAAGATCAAGGCCATTGAGAGGATGGAGGTACCCAGCCGACTGCTAGACGTGCAAAAGTCCACTGGCTGCTTGGTGTCCATCAGCCGATTCATCAGTCGGCTGGGCGAGAAAGCTCTCCCCTTATACCAGCTCATGAAGAAGACCACTTTTTTCGAGTGGAACCACAAGGCGGATGATGTCTTTCTCAAGTTGAAGAAGATGTTGACTACTCCACCCGTTCTGGCGGCTCCAACTCCTAAGGAGCCCATGCTCCTGTACATCGCCGCCACCAGCCGGGTAGTCAGCACAGTCATTGTAGTGGAACGCAAGGAGGAAGGCAAGGCACTACCTGTCCAGAGACCGGTATATTACCTGAGCGAAGTGCTGTCGACCTCCAAGCAGAACTACCCCCACTACCAGAAGATGTGCTATGGTGTGCACTTTGCCGCCAAGAAATTGAAGCCTTACTTTCAAGAGCATCCAATCACTATGGTCTGCACGGCCCCACTTGCCGAGATCATCGGAAGCCGAGATGCTTCTGGCCGAGTGGCCAAATGGGCCATAGAATTGGCTCCCTACACCATCTACTACCAGCCCCGCACCGCCATCAAGTCACAAGCACTGGCCGACTTCCTCGTCGACTGGGCCGAGACCCAGTACCTACCACCAACGCCCGACTCCACCCATTGGTGGATGCATTTCGACGGCTCCAAGATGCGCACCGGCTTGGGAGCCGGCGTTGTCTGCACTTCTCCTAAGGGCGACAAGCTCAAATACGCATTGTAAATCCACTTTGCGGCCTCCAACAACGTCGCCGAATACGAGGCATTCATTCACGGGCTCCGGCTTGCTAAAGAACTTGGCATTCGCCGGATCCTGTGTTATGGTGACTCCGACTTAGTGGTCCAGCAGTCGTCTGGCAACTGGGACGCCAAAGATGCAAACATGGCGAGTTAATGTTTCCTCGTGCAGCAACTCAGTGGATATTTCGAGGGGTGCGAGTTCCTCCATGTGCCAAGAAGCGACAACGACCAAGCAGATACCCTGGCACGAATCGGCTCCACCCGCCAAGCAATACCATCCGGCATCGCCCTTCAACGCCTCCTCAAGCCGTCTGTCAAGCCTTCACCAGAATCAGACTCCATCTTTGTGCCGGCTCCTCCCGAAGAAGTCGGATCTGACTCCAGAGCTCCGGCAGACGGTACGAGGATTTTGGCAGATGGCTCCAAAGCCGCCACAGTCGAAGCCGGTCCAGGGACTGCAGAACCCGGCCCGGGGACTGCGGCGGCCAGCCCGAAGACTCCAGAACTTGGCCCGAGGGCTACACTAGTCGGCCCGGGGACTTCATTAATCTAGCAAGCGGTTGTTGACTCCAGCCCGCCGCCTCCCAGCCTAGCCGCCCTCGTCCAAGTCGCAGTTCTGGCAGTCGAAGAAATAGCAGGACCCTCATGGGCCCAGCCCATCCTCAAATACCTGTTGAGCAAAGAGCTGCCGACTGATGAGATCTTAGCTCGGCAAGTACAACGCCTAGCTGTAGCCTACACCATAGTCAACAGAGAGCTGGTCAGGCGCAGCGTCACTGGTGTCTACCAGCGATGCGTATAGCCAGAGCAAGGCCAAGCAATTCTCAAAGACATCCATCAAGGCGAGTGCGGCCACCATGCAGCTTCAAGAGCACTCGTCGCCAAAGCCTTCCAACACGGTTTCTTTTGGCCAACGGCCTTAGAAGAGGCCAAGGAATTGGTCCAAAATGCAAAGGGTGCCAGAAGTTCCGCTCCAAGCCACATCAACCGGCTTCTGCACTCAAGACCATCCCCATTGCCTGGCCCTTCGCAGTTTGGGGCCTAGACATGGTGGGACCATTCAAGACGGCACGAGGTGGCTTAACTCACTTACTTGTCGCGGTGGACAAGTTCACCAAGTGGATAGAAGCGAAGCCAGTCAAGAAACTGAATGGTCCGACTGCCGTGACTTTCATCTTCGACATCACAATTCGGTACGGCGTACCACATAGCATCATCACCGACAACGACACAAATTTTGCCAAAGGTGCCTTGGCCCGTTTCTGCGTGACACAGGGCATCCGATTGAACCTAGCGTCTGTCGCCCATCCACGGTCAAACGGCCAGGTGGAGCGAGCAAACGGCCTCATCCTGTCCGGCATCAAGCCCCGACTGGTCGAGCCTCTGGAGTGCTTGGCTGGCTACTGGCTCGATGAGTTGCCAGCCATCCTCTGGAGTCTGTGCATGACTCCAAACAAGTCAACTGGCTTCACGCCTTTCTTCCTCGTCTACGGTGCTGAAGCCGTCATCCCAACGGACATAGAGTTTGATTCCCCATGAGTCACCATGTACACCGAGGAAGAAGCAGAAGAAGCACGTCAAGACGACATCGATCTGCTGGAAGAGGGCCGGATGTTGGCACTCAGCCGGTCCAGCATCTACCAGCAGAGCCTGCGCAGATACGATAACAGGAAGGTCAGGCCGAGATCTTTCCAAGAGGGCGACCTTGTGCTCCGACTGATCCAGCGAACATCCGGCCAGCACAAGCTATCGGCGCCTTGGGAAGGCCCCTTCATCATCAGCAAAGTGCTGGGCAACGACTCCTACTACCTGATCGACGCTTAGAAGCCCCGAGCATGCAAGAAGGACGACTCCGGCAAAGAGACAGAGTGGCCATGGAATGCAAATCTCCTCCGAAAATTTTACAGTTAAACGCAGTATGTACCACGCTACCTTTTGTATTAAAAGTACTAAGACTTCGGCCCCCCCCGAGAAGAGCTTGAGGACTACCCTCTTTTATCTATATGATAAGAATTATGCATTCGAGTATATTACTCTTTGTTATGCCGCTTGGCATCGGGTTCGACTAGTCGGCCCGGGGACTTGCCGCCCTGCGCTATGAAATGCTTCCTGCAGCCAGACAAGTAGTGTGTGGCGCCTAAGCCGTCTCCTATCAGAAGCCGCAGCTTGCAGAGCGACTGTCTGGTGGGCAGGAGTAAGGAAGAATGGGCGTCCACATGAAAAATGGCTAAGGACTCAAAGCATAAACATAGCTTAAAGCCGGCTTCCAGCCTTTTTTCGCAAACCGACTCTTGAGCAGTCGGCTTGCCACCTTCTATCCGACTTGCTAAAACAACTCTAAAAATGGCTAAGTACTTGCCTTCCAAAAGTGACCAAGAATTTGATCCAGCAGCAGTCTGCAGAGCGGCTGTCCGACTGACAAAGAAGGCAACTGAGGGAAGGCGGCAAAGGAAAAAGCCAAAGAAGCAATGAGCAAGAAAATATAGAAGTCGGATGAATATTTGCATAACAAAGGCCCTTGGCCGAATCTTCAAGCCGGATTTCAAAATACACCTCGCGGGAGGAATTGTGCGAATTAACGAGTTCTTCAAAGATTATTAAAGCAGATAAAACAAAGATAAGGTGGCAGCCTAGGAGGCAGCAGACGGGTTCGGAGGATCGAAGGATCAGAGGTGACGGCGGTGTCGGATGTTGGGGCGGCCGGCTGGGCGGTCTTGGCTTGATCACCTCCGGTGGCAGTAGGCTCGGGCGGGCACAGCTCGTTGCTGGAGGCGCGGTCGAGCTGAGGCTGGCTGTCCGCTCTGTCTTCCGGTGCCTCCGTCTCGCTTCCATCCTCCGCCTCGTCTTTCTCCTCGACGCTGGAGCCGATCACCTCCGTCGAGTCCTCGTCGTAGTCTGGGTTCATCCCAAACCACTCCGGCGGTACCTCCCCGCCATCTTCAGCCCGCTCGGGGACAAAGATGCTGGTATCGGTGTACTCGGCAATCGCTGCCGCACGCTTGACAAGGGCGTCTTCCGTGGCTGCCTACTCCTGCTGGGCCTCCGACCGGAGTGTGGCCAGTCGGTCTAGGTCCAGCCCCGGATACCACGCCTTAACAAATTCCAAGGCTCGGCGTACACCAGCCCGGGCCAAGGAACCCTTCCAGGCCTCAAGACGGCCAACCGCAACCTCCAGCCAGTCGGCAGTCCGACTGGGTGTGCGCGGAGCCTGCAGGTCTGGCCACAGGGCGGCGATCGCTTGGGCGCCAACACGTTGAAGCCGGCGCAGCATCTGGTGGGCCGGCCACAGACGATACCCAATGCTTAGAATATGCTCATCAAGGGTCGAGAGGGCGTCGGCGGCGATCTCCGCGCCATCTACCCTCGGCTCCTCGCGGGCAGCCTCGATAGCATGAATGGCGGCCTGCGAGTGGCCGGGGAAGAAGTCTGCCAAGACGGAAAGAATGAAGAAAAAGTCAAAAAACCAGGAGTCGGCTCGACCTGTAGTCGGCGGCTCGAAGAAGAAAAGCAAAGAAGCTCGCCATCGACGAGGTCCTCGATCTCGTGGAAGCCGGAGGCCAGCATTGCCTCGTCAGTCCAGGAGGAGCGCTCGCTCGCGAACCGTGCCAGGAGGGCGGACACCTCCTCTTCCGCCTCCTTCTGCGTCTTCTTAAGAAGCCCCTTCTTCTCTACCAATTGTGCGGCTAGCAGATCGCGCTCTGCGGCGAGCTTGCTGCACTCCTCCCCCTTGGCTCGCAACGCGGTGTTGGCTTCGCTCAGCTGCTGTTGAAGAGTGGCGTTGGCCTCTGAAGAGAAATAAGGAGGGCATTAAGTCATCAAGAAAGAAGGTCGCCGGGGAGATCCGGCCCGACTGCTCAGCAGTCGGCCCGAATCTCGGGGACTACAGCCTGCGGGTGCGCTAGCGCGCCCCCACAAAGAAGAAAAAGGACTCACTGCAGCTCTCCGACAGTCGGCGGTCCGATTGCCCAGCTCTTCAACATTGCGATTGAAGGCGGTGACACGGAGGTTGTGATAGTCCTGCGGCAAGTATTTCAGACAAAAGTTAGTACCCGGAACTCACCAATTGGAGTTCCGGGCCGCCTGCTCAGCAGCCGGCCCGAAACTCGGGGACTACACCCAGTGGGTGCGCTGGCGCGCCCCCACAGAGAGGAACAAGAAAACAAAGACAAAGGATAAAGCATATCCGGATGGCTGCCCGCGACGCCAGGTGCGCCTTGGTGCAGTTTTGGATAGCGTCGCTCTTAGCTCGCAGCTTTGTCTGGACATCCAGAAGCGCCTGGTTCAGCGGGCCCGTGCCACCTCCTCGCACCCACCCAATGGGCGCGGCGCTCGTCGCTTCGGCGTCTGGGATCGTCGAGCTTGCGGTGATGGTCTCCAAGGGGCGTGGCGCCGAAGTCGCCTTCTCAAGACGGCGGCGCGTTGGCGAGTGGACTTGAAGGAGTAGCCTTGCACGGCCTTGTGTTCAGTCGGTGGCAAGGGCGGGTCCGCCGGCTGTTTGCCTTGCGCGCTCCTAGATGGCGGCGGGGGCGGCGGTGGCGGCACGACCGCGTCCGGCATGGAGGCATCGCCGCCGCCCCTTTCCACTATCGGGAACTCACCGCCGGCTTCCCCTGACTGCCCCGTGAACTCCGGGGGCGGCGGCGCAGAGTTCAGAGGGGTGACGAACACCGCCGACCGCCGGTGCGCAACTACCTTAGCCTACCGCCTTGCCGCGACGGGAGGCTCGGCCTCCTCCAGCTTTTTCAGGGCGGAGGCCTCCGCCTTCTCGGCCTCCACTTTCTTCAGGCGGGCGGCCTCTTTCTCCTCATGCTTCTCCTGCGTGTTCCGCTTCGTCGCCTCCCAGAGGTCGGCGGCGGGGTCAATCCACCGAGTAGCGGCAGACGTCTCCGCCGACCCCATAACGGAGGCGACGGCAACCCTCCCAAGAGTGAGGGGAGCCCCAAAGCGAGGGAAGCATATGAAAGACTCAGACAAGATCAACAAAGAGAAAATAAAGATAAGGGATGGAGGCGCTTACGCAGAGACCAGCGGCGGCTTCTTCACTTCCTGGCGGAAGCGGTTGGCTTTCGCGGCCGCCTCTTCCCGCTTGGTCGCGGCGGCCGCTCCTTTAAACTTCTTCGACCGGCCACCAAGTGTACTCAGCCCGGCCCGGTGCTTCTTCGCGCCGCCTTGAGCGTCCAAGACGGCATAGGAACTCGCGCTTGGCTGGCCAGCCTTTGGCTGGTGACGCGGGGCGACTTGCCCCTCAGCATCATCATCAGGCCAGTCAGTGAAAGTGGTTGTTGGCCTGAAGCCGCCTACTGCTCCTCCTCCTCCCTCGGTGTCGGCCTCCATGGCCGCCGCCGCCAAGTCAGGATCGCCGACGTCGCTCTCCGCCTGATCGGGACAAACTGACGAGTCGGCCCCGTGGTGCCTGCCGAAGGAGGGATGAGAGGGTTCTGATTCAAAACCAAAATGGTCAGACTGGACAAGTCGGACTCAGCAACAAAAGAAACAGAAGAAGAAGGGAGACGACTTACAATAGGCGGGGGGTTGGCACGTGAGTACGGCTCCTTGCTGAACCGCCAATCCACCGAGAGACCGTAGTTCACGATGTAGTTCACCGTGTCCGCCACCTCCGTGTGAGGCATGTCCTTGGAGCACATCCGACTCGGGTCCTGATGATCGCTCATCTGGTACATCAGGTGAGGTCGGCCTTGGAGTGGGAGGACTCGGTGCGCCACGAAGGCGGCCAGCAAGTCGGCCCTGGTCAAGCCCTCCGACTGCGTCAGCACTCGGAGTTGCGCGACGGCGGCGGCACCAGCAGGAGACAATGTCCTCGCTTGGTGTGACCAGCTGGGGAGCCTTCCAGCCGGCGCGCCGGCTTTGTAAGCCGGCAGGTTGACCCAGTCGCCTTCTGGGGCGACGTTCTTCACATAAAAATAGGACCGCTGCCACATCTTCACCGACTTAATCAGTGCGATGGTGGAAAACGGATTGTCGGCCACTGATCTCCGCATCGCGATAAACGCACCGCACTGGGCCGGCACGCCGGCGACATGTGTGCCGAGCTTGGGCTGGAAGAACTCACCCCAGAGCTCGATGGTGGGGAGAACGCCGAGGAAACCTTCGCACAAGGTGGCAAAGGCAGCCAGCAGCACCACCGTGTTCGGAGTAAGGTGGTGCGGCTGGAACCTGTGGAACTCCAAGAAGGAGCGGAAGAAGCCGCTCGCCGGCAGCCCCATGCCGCGCATAAGGTGCAAGCGGAATATGACCCGCTCGCCCTCCTTCGGTGCCGGCGATATTTCCCCCTCCGGCGCGAGGCGGACCCGCACTAAGCCCCTGTCGGGCAGCCGCCGTGTCTTGCGGAGGATCTCGACGTCATTGTCATCGACCTCGGAGCCGTCCCACAGTTCGGAGCGCACAGCAGGAGGCGCGGCGGCGGAGGAAGAGCTCATCGCTGCGGGCGCGGCGTGGTTCAGAGCAGCAGCGGCGAGAGGAAGAAGAAGCAAGAAGGAGCGAAAGCGAGTAGGGAAGATGGGCGCGCGTGCGTCGCCGCCCCCTCCCCCCGCCTACTTATAGGCTCGTAGGCTGAGAAGCCTATGGGGCAGTTGTGGGATTAACTATGCCCAGGAACCCATGACCCCCACGATTTACCACGCGAAGTTACTGCGTGCAGTAACTGCGCGGGAACCCCAACCGTCCGCACGGCCATAAAGGATCCGTTCACACGCCGAGGCGCGGTAGTGGCGGGCCCCACCTATAGGCCTGCCCCGTCGCACGCGTGGGTGGGCAGACTGGCTCAGCCACGTGGCGCCTCGCGACGGGTCCACAACGAGCGGCAACCCGGAGGCTTATCAGGCACGCCTCCTGGACTCCGCCGCGACGTTCAAACTTTTTTAGGGGCAAGTCGGCCTTAAGCAAGTCCGGCTCCAACTAATCGGCTTGACAGAAGACGGCTAGCGAGGCCCAGATCCAACTGCCGGAAAGAAGAAACTATTGAGGCTCCTCGACATATCACCCTCAGTGCCTCACGAGCTTCGGGGACTACTGTCGGAGTAATGGGCCACGGGTAGGCTAACCCAGGCCTAGAACCTTTCAAGACATCAGGGAAGGCTGTGCCCCTTGAGACCCTAGGACGAAGAGCCGCCTTCTGAGAGTCGGCGGTGAGCCGGCCGACTGCCCACTCGCGGCCGAGTCCCAGGGACGACTTTAGGATGAGCCGACTCCTGACTGGCGACTTCTAGAGAAGCCGGCCATGGGGAGTCGGCCCGCGACGCCAACAACCCCATGCCCTCATAAAGAGGGACGGGACGGGGAGTGGCCAGAGTAAGGTCCACTCCCACCCCTTTTCCAAGGGCAGGCGTAGCCATAGTACGCCGTACCTGTGGAGATCTCTGCCCGGAGCAACACTGTTGCCATGCCGGCCCTGACGTCAGCCCCAGTGGGCGGAGTCCTGGGCCCATGACGGCCTGCTGGTACGGCCCAGGGACGGCGGGTCCCACCAGTCGATGGGCGTATGGAAGACGGTGAGAGCGCCACCAGTCGGCCCAGTTGGGAGTCGGCCCCTAGGAGTTGGCCGGCCCCTCCCACGGGCCCCGTGCGCCATTAACCAGCACGACAGGGCATGGCAACAGTGATCGCCAGCCAGACGTGGGAGCTGTTGCCACGACCCCATGACCGAGCTCGCGTCATTAGAAGCACGGCCACAGTAATCTGCAGCCGGCAAGACCCGCCCGCGGCGGACGCGGCCTGTCGGCTCCGTACCGAGCTAGTCGGCGGGCCCCAGGAGTCGGCGGATAAGACTGCAGCCATAGAGACTGATGGCTGGGCCCGCGTCCAGCCGGATTACCATTATACCCCTGGGGGTAGGCCTATATAAACCCCCAGGGCACCCATGCAAAGGGTTGGAATCCATTATCACTAGACCAGATCATATAGGAAGGAGAGAACTAGCCTTGCCTTCTCCTACCTCCAGGAAACAGTTCAAGGAGCAACCGTGTACACACTTTGCCATAGTGATCATGCAGAGACCCCGCAGAGCAGTAGTAGGGGTATTATCTCCACGGAGAGCCCCGAAGCTGGGTAAGATTCACCGGCGTGCATGCCTTCGCCTTATCCCGTTTCCAGGCACCGGCGACATTGTACTCGCTCCCACCATGATAAGCCATCCTTTGGCATATGTCGCACCCAACCCCCGACACTACGTCTTCACTTTGTCTTCTACTTCCATTCACTGCTGTCAACTTTTTCGGATAGAATCTCCGAACCAATTGCTTCACGCCAGCCATAATTTTCGAGGGGCTAACTTCTTCACATCAATCTTCTCGCCTACATGACTTCAACTAATGTAGCTCATTCTTCTCTGCAACGCAGATATTCTTCGGTGAAGTTCCTTGAAATTGACACCGGAGAAAGCATTCTCTTTAGTTCTGCATGGACTATTTCTCTTTGTATGCACTAGCAAACAAATTAGTCCATGCCTATTTCTATCAACAATCTCCAAAACACAGGAGGGCAAATATTGCACCTACATGGTGTCCTGGACTATGTGGTACTCACCACGTCGTCTCCCGACCAGGTGGGTTGGGACAAGGTCCCTCATGGCGGTTCACTAATGGGCCACTTCGGGCAGCCCATGACTTGTATGAGGAAGATTCCATGAGACTTGGTGATCAAGACAAGGACTCCTCTCCACCGATGTAGCCGACTAGGACTCTTGTTATCCTACGCCTCTGGTACATTATATAAGCCGGGGCCAGGCTAGTCAATAGGTAATTATGACATGAACATAAAATCATTTACCTAACCCTAGAGTTAGACCACACATTATGATCTTGAGGTAGATCAACTCTATACTTGATACATCTCAACTGATATAATAGGAGTAGGACGTAGGGTTTTATCTCCATCAAGAGGGCCCGAACCTGGGTAAACATCGTCTCCTTTGTCCCTGTTACCCTTGGTCCGAGATCCACAGTTCGAGAACCCCTACCCCGAGGTCTACCAGTTTTGACACTGACACTGGTGTTTCATTGAGAGTTTCGAAGTCAGATCACAAAGGATTGATGGCTCGTCTGTAGATTGATAGCAGTTTTTTCTGGACAGCAGATTCATGTTCGTCGTTCCCATCTCCTCGAGTGTCGCTTTGACGATTGCTTCAATAGAACTGTTTGGAATTGAGTTTAGAACAACCCTGTAAAATTTCATCATGTTTCGATGGAGGAATCTTTGGTGATCTCTGATATTACCGAAGAGGTGTCAAATCTGGACGCGAATCTGGACCAGTTTGGAGCGGGGATCCCAGGATACATCTCAGACAACTTTTGTTAGATCCAACCGTTCAACAGCTTCAACATTTATATATCTACCACCCCTCAAAATTTTAGCTTGATCCGACCATTCAAACTCCGGTAAACTTCCGATGAGTGGATCAATTTTCGGATCTATTTTCTGCGCGAATATGAATCCGACCCGAGTTCATCTTTCTTCATGAATGGGATATTGGAAATCCTTTTTGGAGGATTTTATTTCTAGGGTATTGTGAGTTGTTCTCAAACACATGCCTACAGATTTTTGAACCTTTGTCAAGGCAATCTTCACCATCACGACGGTGTCAAACCAGCCCGACAATGTTGCTCCATGGTTGCCGACCTGTGTTTGACTAGTCATCGCTTCATCGAGCCAAGGTCAAACCTCATTCGATCATCATCTCAGTAAGACCACCAAGAGTTCGGCATTGTGAAGGCTAAATCATCACCAACATCGTCGCCCCATGGATTGCACAAGTCGGGTGTGCCGGCATCACCACAAAGAAACTTCATCAAGCCGACATTGATTTCGTCACAAGTTATGACCTATGTCGGCATTGTCGCACCGTTGCTTCTTCAAGCCGATGTTGTCGGCGTCCTGGGAATGGGGGTACCCAGACTTGCCAGCCTACAGCACACGGCATGGCTCCATCGATGGCCCGGTTTCAGCAACAACAATCCAAGACCCTCGCGAGGGACCAAGCCTCACGAGGTGTGCAACCTCTTGAGCACTGCGTTGGTTTTCCCTTGAAGAGGAAAGGGTGATGCAGCAAAGTAGAGTAAGTATTTCCCTCAGTTTTTGAGAACCAAGGTATCAATCCAGTAGGAGACTACACACAAGTCACCTCGCACCTACACAAACAAATAAGAACCTTACAACCAACACGATAAAGGGGTTGTCAATCCCTTCACGGTCACTTACGAGAGTGAGATCTGATAGAGATAATAAGATAAATATTTTTGGAATTTTTATTATATAGATTGCAAAATAAAGATTGCATAAAATAGATTGGAAACTTATATGATGGAAAATAGACCCAGGGGCCATAGGTTTCACTAGTGGCTTCTCTCAAGATAGCATAAGTATTACAGTGGGTAAACAAATTACTGTCGAGCAATTGATAGAAAAGTGCATAATTATGAGAATATCTACGCATGATCATGTATATAGGCATCACGTCCGCGACAAGTAGACCGAAATAATTCTGCATCTACTACTATTACTCCACACATCGACCGCTATCCAACATGCATGTAGAGTATTAAGTTCATAAGAACAGAGTAACACATTAGGCAAAATGACATGATGTAGAGGGATAAACTCAAGCAATATGATATAAACCCCATCTTTTTATCCTCGATGGCAACAGTACAATACGTGCCTTGCTACTCCTGCTGTCACTGTCAATCTAGTAGGCCAAACCAAATTGATAATTCAAAGAGACTTGCAAAGATAACAAATCATACATAAAAGATTTCAGAGAAGAATCAAATATTGTTCATTGATAATCTTGATCATAAACCCACAATTCATCGGATCTTGACAAACACACCGCAAAAATAATTACATCAAATAGATCTCCAAGAAGATCGAGGAGAACTTTGTATTGAGATCCAAAGAGAGAGAAGAAGCCATCACTACTGGAATCAGCTTCTTTGTCGTCTGCCATGGCGGACGGCAAATGCACATATCCCGGACGGCAAATTCCTTTGCCATCAGCCAGCGGACGGCAAACTGTCCGTCTGAACACGTGACAGCAAAGGCCTTCTTTGCCATCCGCTTTGTAGAAACGGACGGCAAAGGATTGTGCCGTCTGCCATCCGAGGTCAGCATAAGACAAAGAGAATGGAAGGCAATGGTGTGGGGTGAGACCCGTTAGGAGGTTAACGGTGTTCTTTGCCATCCGCTCATAGACGGCAAAGAGCTTAGCTAGGACAACACTGGGAAGCTGCCACGTGGCCAGCTATATCGTCTGCCAGCAGACGACATAGATGGCTCGGTTTGCCAGGCCTATTTGGTCACTTTGTCGTCTGCTAGTAGACGGCAAAATGACCAAATAGGCAGACAGTGTTCCTAGTTTGCACAGGTAACTACCACGTGTCCTCTTTGTTGTCTGCTAGCAAACGGTATAGCTCTTTTCCATCCGCTAGCGGACGACAAAGATGTTATATATCCCCTGTTTTTATTTAAATCCAATTAATTAGACATGGTTTCAAACACAGATATACATGCATACATATCCAACATATCCAATAGCATGTCCAACAACATATTTCATCAAATCCAATAACATAGTTCAACAAAGTCCAACATATCCATATATACATAACCAGAAACAAGTTTCCAACAACATATCCATATAGACATACATATCCAAACAAGTTTTCATAAACAACAAGGAAGCACCAGAAGAATAGTACACTCCATGACTCCAAGCTTCCTCATGTAAAGCGAATCTGCAATCTGCGAATCAGCTACTAAGGTAACAATTGAACCAACGGCATAATGATACCAAGCCTCATTATCAATGAAATATTTTCTAATCTTCTTACGCTTCAGGCACATTGCATCCATCTTCAAGCGCATTGCATTCATCTTCATCTTGTGATCATCGATGACATCGGCAACATACAACTCCAATGTCATATTCTCTTCTTCAATTCTTTTAATTTTTTCTTTCAAATAATCATTTTCTTTTTCAACTAAATTTAACTTCACGACAAGAGGGTCGATTCAAATTCTGGTTCACATACCTCCTAGATTAAAATATCTCTATGTCAACTTGATGGCCATAATTGTCATAAATGTGAAATGCAACAAATATTTATGAAAGAGAATTTACCACATCCGAATCATAAAGCGGGCGAGGGCCGACAGGGACGGACATGAGACCATGGGACTATGTATAAGAAACAATCATACAAAGTAAGAAAATTATACATACCAACTATATAAATCGTACAATCATACAAATAACTATATAAATCAAGTACAACAAAAAAAATTGAATACCTAATAATCATCTGGATCGTCGGGTTCAATAAATGCTCTGGGATCAATAAATGCATCATCATCATCACTATAGGTAATGACGTGCTCATCATCATCATTCATAAATGCATCATCATGTGGAAGTCCACCTTTACATAATTGTTCAAGCATTGACAGGTCATCTCTAGCAGTAACTTCTTCTTGTTTCGGCTCTTCTTGTTCCGGCTCAGGGGTGAACTCGGATTCACTATCGTTGTCTACTTCAATGTTCTGGGGTGGAGTAGAGTGGTTCTTGAAACATTTTTTGGAAAGACGCGTTTCTTGGACGTCATATGTGTCTTGGTTAATGTGATGTTCATAATCCTCTTCATTGGGGGAGGTGGTCTAACACGTGGTGGCACTTCATAAACGATGTCCCAACCACTGAGATTTGGATCACTTTGTCAGGCCCATGGTAGATAGAAAACTTGGGTTGCCTGTTGAGCCGTAATATAGACATCGGGAACATCCAAATGGGTGCTTTGTTTGATTTCGACTAGCCCTATATGTTCACGAGTCCTTCTCGTATCCCTCGGCTGGAACCAATAACATCTGAAGACTACGACGTTTGGTGGGTTTTCACCATAGAATTGAAGTTCATAAATTGCTTCAACTCTTCCATAATACTCGATACCTCCTTCGCCGATAATAGAGACACAACAATTTGTAGACTTTCGGTCGGCCATAGATAGCTCTTTTCCATATGTACAAAAGTGATACCCGTTGATGTCATATTTGTCAAATGAACGAACCTTATAGTCAAACCCATTAGCTACTTGTCTCAAATCGGCATCCATAATCTCTGAATTAGCCTACAAGTTTAATATGAAAGTATTGTTGCATTAGTCACAAATTAGCCAAAGAAATGAAATGGTCTAATGGAAATTACCATTCTTTTGAACCAAGAGATGAAACCGGGATATTCGCCTCCTTGCTTTGCTAGAAGCTCATACTCTTCGACGGAATCCTTTTGGATCATCGATCCATACGAGAATATGGCGACGTATCGACTGCATCAAATATCCAGGAATAAGAGCATTTCAATGGAATTAGAAGTTGCGAAACAATGTACCGAGAACTTACTCGATGTACGGCCACACTTCCGTTAGGTTGTTGAAGAGATACATTGAAATGTCCGCGATTCTTCAACATCCAATGATATTGTTTTCCAACCACTGGCTGGTGTGAGATTCCCTTTGAATAGGTTGAGGTTGGACCGACCCTTTTTAGGGTCGTCATCATTGTACCGAGGCTTCGGATTATGCAAATGACAATTTTTGGCTTCATAATGTGCTGTCACAAAGTTTTCCGCCTCCTCAGTGATGAATGCCTCGATCATCGATGCCTCACATCTACGTTTACTTTTACATTTTACTCGAAGCATCTTCTGCATCCTCTCAATTGAGTAGCACCAACGATTTTGCACGCCCCCCCC